>NW_026848184.1:0-146502 GCF_030411735.1 Phialemonium atrogriseum | reverse complement strand
ACTTCCTGCCTTTCTACTGCTTACAGCAGTACTTTCACTAGTTGAATACTTTGCTTCCACAACCTACCTCTTTGGTCACAACCTAACCTTTTGAGCTTCCCAGCCCTTCGCCCACCGCGTCAAAGACCACCCACGATGTTTCTTGATCACCTTCTCAATATCCTATAACTCACCCGGATCAAAGTTGCAGCGAACCAAGGAAGTGTTATTGACAATATCCCGGACCGCTTGCGGGAAGTCCTCGAAGGTGTAGCACGTGTTGCTCCTCCTTTGGTAGGAAGATGGAGTCGGTAGAAGTTCCCGAGCGTAGCACTCGTCCAGAGCGGACTGCCAGGCAACGTCTCGCTGAAGTATCGTTTGGAATATCTCTGAGCATCTGCCGGGCGCCGGCTCGCCGTCCAAGACCATGGTGAACGAACCTGCCGGCATTCCCGCGGAAATGAGAGTTAAAGCTTCAACGATCCACTCAGCCACATGGGCGGTAACATCCCAAGCAATGTCCGCTGGCGAAATATCCTCGGGGTCATGAACTTGTCTGCTATGCCAAACATGCCCCAAGAAGACATTTCTCCATAGATTAACACGGCGCTCAACGCGAAGAAGTGGGTTTTCCTGGCAGAATGGAATTAGGCCTTGGGCATGGCATGCTGGGTTTGACACAGCTTGGTGATCTTCCTGTAATAGGATCTTTCGTATTTGAACACGCCTGTTCTTTTGGAGAGACCTGAGAAACTCGATGGCTGCGGCTGCTGCTGAAAAGCGGTATTTTGAACCATCGAAATAATCCCAGGATCCAGGACGGCCGTCGAACGCGTAGTCCAGATCCGTTAGGTAGTCCTCTGTGGGAATAGCCCATGGCTCAGGATCTTGCAAAAGGATCTCATGGGGATCAGGGGGGTCAAGATACGACAAGGATGGGAGGGTTGCTATGGTGAACTCCAGGCGCTGGACTGAGGCAAGCTGCAGCGTATATTCAATGAATTGGCTATACACTGAGGGTGCCTCACCCCAATAGAGGCGATCGGACCAGTGGGGAGAATCCCTCTGCCCGCCGTTATCCGGTCTTCTTGTATCTGATCCAGGAGAGGCAGAAACCGTGGATACTCGCGAGCAACTTCGTGATAGATGTCTGTGGTGATGCAGGGCCACGCATATTCGAGCATGCGACTTCTCATGTTGTACGAGCCTGCCATTCTGGAATTGAAGCGGCCTGCCCTTTTGCGCATGTCCTCAGTGTACACAGTAGTGAAGGTGATGGTGTTTGTGCGCAGAGCGACGCCCTTCATTTCTTCGGCTACAAGCCTACATGTGGACATGAGCGCTAGATCGATGAGTTTGTTGTTGGTAGCAGTTAGCTTGCCCGACTGAAAATTGAAGACGTAGCCATTTTCAACTATGACATAGAGTTGGTATATGATGTTTCAGAGCTCTGGCGGGAGGCTGAGAAAGCATGCACCCGCAGACATAGCCTGGAACGAAATGCGGCCTGAGACTGTGATTTCTCTCTCAGGGTCGTCGAAAAGAAAGAAGAGAATCAGTCAAATGGTGGAGGTGCGGTTTCGAGGTTTGCGTACTTGGTGCTGGAGTGGGCGGGAGAAGAGAGGCGGCAGACGGGTTGGAAACAGTTCCAGTTCTTCTCCACTGCTGTCTTCCCTTGCTGCTGCATCGCCGTGGCTCAATAATAACTCACTCACCAAATAAAAACACTAAAGCCTCGACGTGCATTTCGCAAACTATAATATTTATATTTGGAACTGGCTATTTGGAACCGACTCTTTGCGCATGACGCAAGCAGCTGAGGCAGGCGTCGGGAGGAATGGCCAGGGCACTGCCAGGCGAGTAAAATTACGAAGTTTGGAATGTCTCCTTCTTCTGAGCATAGTCTCAACCTTCTATGACAGTACCCCCTAGAGTACCGCTTATCGTTGAAAAGAGATGGGCTGAGAAGAGACGGACTGGGAGACAATACTCGACTGGGTAATCACTTTGGGTATGACTGATGCACCCTTGAGAGGGATTCCACTTGGATATGGATGGAAACCCATGCTCTGTCACCAACAACTCACTTGTAATTTGCAAAGGACGGCGAAGGAGAACGGGCGTGGAATCCTGAATTGGAAACCGCCACCACAAAACAAACCGGAAGTGAAGGACGGCCTTCGTGTATTTCTTACAGGCAATCTACCTAATAACAGGATTTCTCAGCTGCAGCACTATCTTTGCGGTTGACATTCAAGTCGCCCTGTCATACTCAAGATAATAGCAAGTTTCCATTAGCTTCTCCTAGGAGATTTCAAGGCAACAACATCATAACTCATCTTTCGCCGCCCTCCGCACGGCTACGGCATTACTAACGGCGTTGAAATGCTCAAAGACAGGGGCGTCCTCGCCAAGGCCCCATGCAAAGACACCTCCAAGTCTCCTCTTATCGACAATGTGCGAGAACTTGCGTGTCACGGCATCAACGGTGTCGAAGGTCCACCACATATCTTCTTCCTCGTCCCAGTAATAGTAGCCACCATGCTGGTCGTCATACATCCCGTCGAGAAGCGCCCGGTTGAATGATTCGGCAACGTCTTGGGGAACTGGATCGTGCCAAGAAAACCCACCAGTCCGGCCCAGGTCTGCTCCGGTCTCTGGGTCTTCTAATAGAAGCGTTGGGCAGCCGATCGGGGAGGTAGGTATCTTACACGAATCGTGCTCGGTCCGAAAGTACTTGACGTAGAAGCCGAAGCCCAAGTTGAGACTTTGCGGAGATGCCCCATTTGCAACATAGGCGTCAACGGCAGCAAGACTAAGGTCGACGCCACTGTGATGCTTCGTGATGTTGTCCCGTCGATTCATCAAGTCGTACGCCATGACGTTCAGAAAATCCAGATGCTTCATGATGAGAGGGACAGTCTCGCGAGTGAAGGCAAGCATGTCCCGGGGCAGGCCCGGCACCGCTGCCGAGATGAGCTTCTCGGAGCCCAGAGCCTTCCGCAATTCGCCGAGGAGTAGAGAGTATGCGCCAATCTCCCACGCCTTGGCCTCGTTGGGCACCTTCTTGTAGTCTTCGCCGTTACCACTGTGAGAGAGGACGGAAGGGTCAGAATCAAAACAAGCTTCGCAGACAAGTTGCTGCATCTTACCCCGGATATTCCCAGTCAATGTCAACTCCTAGATAAACTAATCAGTAATCAATGGTCCCGGAAGTATCAATCCAGATTTGATCAACGCTAAACCATGGTGACTGACCATCCGCCCCCGTATCGGAAACCATGCGGGCCACGTTCTCGGCAAACGCTCGTCGTCTCTCTTCAGACAAGGAGGCGGCCGAAAAGCCATAGGTGTCGCCCCAACCGCCAATGGCCACCATGACCTTCGTTCCTGGACGAAAGTTGGCGCGGACTTGGTCAACCGTTGTGAACAGAGGCCATTCCGAACGGCCCGGCTCGTTGAACAGGGTTGAACCCATGAAAGCGAGGGTCACATGGGTGACCTCTTGAAGCCGATCGGGCGATGGCATAATCGGATGTTGACTGCCGAGATGGAACGTTAGGCTGGACAGACTCAACTGTGGCCGGAAGAAAGGCGAGGGGGTAGAAGGATACACACCCGGTGAGGTACATGATGCATCTTGGCGACCTGGCGACAACTGCAGCTGGCATTGCAAGAATAGAAATCGAGAGCCAGGAAAGAATAGTCGGCCAGGTGAGATTCATGTTGGCGGTCTCGGGTCGACTATGAAATTACAGGTCCGACCTATCGCGCGTGTAAACTATCTCTTGGGTGGCTTCAATTCCAGCAGCATGCGTCTGGAATGATGCGTCTTGATGATGGAGTTGGGGTCCGTTGTATCCATGATTTTCCCCAGGGGCAGACGTGGTAATTACAGCACACATTGGATGGATCCATGCTCGCTCGGTACTTTGTCTGTATGTACATAATTTATGTACAAGACATACACTACCTAGGCACCCCCGCATTGCGCGATGTGGGGACTGCCTAATTATAGCACAGCAAGGGTGGAAAAATTCGCATCAGAATCTATGGTCGAAAAGCAAAGCAAGAGAGAAAAGCATCCATGGCCAATTGCAACCGCTGGCACCATGTTTGAGAATCTTTGCACCCTCCCGCTGAGGGCCGACATCTTCACCCAGGTCCTTCACCCGTCCGAGCCTCTTCTGACTGTGGGTTTGTCAAGCGGCCACGTCGAGTGCTTCCGTCTGCCTTCTAGCGCGGACGAAGGCAGTGAGGGCAGCAACTCCACAACCGGCAGGGGCCTGATCAAAAGCATATGGAGCACGCGCAGGCACAAGGGGAGTTGCCGCTGTCTTGCCTACAGCCATGACGGGGAATGTACGTCTGTTGGCTCGCCGCCGAACCTGTCTCTCGCGTCTCGCGTTGGATCGACGAAACTGACAAGCTTCAGCTCTTTTCTCTGCCGGGACCGACGGCATTGTCAAGCA
The DNA here is from genome assembly GCF_030411735.1 of Phialemonium atrogriseum. NCBI lineage: Eukaryota > Fungi > Ascomycota > Sordariomycetes > Cephalothecales > Cephalothecaceae > Phialemonium > Phialemonium atrogriseum. The sequence goes on along the minus strand of NW_026848184.1, from coordinate 142,051 downwards.
CTTCTCTCCCACCACCGGCGTTGTCACCTCCAAGATCGCCCTTCCGCCCCGCACGAGCTCGTCCGACGACACCGACTCGCCCGCGATAATGCACGCCCTGTCCCCGCAGACGATGCTCCTCGGCACCGATTCGGGCGCGCTCTACATCTTCGACATCCGCGAGAGCGGCACGCTGAACCCGCAGCCGGTGCGGAAGCACATCCCCCACGACGACTACATCACCAGCCTCACCCCGCTGCCGCCCTCGGCCGAGAGCACGTCGGGCTTCCCCAAGCAGTGGGTGTCGACGGGCGGCACCACGCTGGCCGTCACCGACCTGCGACACGGCATCCTGGCCAGGTCCGAAGACCAGGAGGACGAGCTGCTGTGCTCGACCATGATCCCCACCGGTCTGGGCCCAAAGCGCCTCCGGAACAACGGTGTCGTGGCCGTCGGCACCGGTGGCGGGGTCCTGACCTTGTGGGACCAAGGCTCCTGGGACGACCAGCAGGAGCGCATCTACGTCGGCGGTGGGAAGTCTAAGAAGGATGGCGAGAGCCTCGATGCCATCGTCAGGGTCCCGGAGGAGCTGGGGTGGGGCAAGAAGGTGGTGGTGGGCATGGGGGATGGGAGCCTGAGCGTCGTCGACCTCAAGCGGCGAGAGATCCAGAGCACCCTGAAGCACGACGAGGTCGAGGGCGTCGTTGCCATCAATTTTGACAGCCAGGGCAGGATGATCAGCGGGGGCGGAAGAACAGTAAAGGTCTGGGCAGAAAACGAGACCGGTGATGGCGAACAGGAGGAGGAGGAGGCTGGTGCTCAGGAGAAGGGCAACAAAAGACTGGGGGGGAGTGATGGTGGTGGTGATGGCGACGACGACGACGACGACGGCGAGAACGATGACGATAATAGCGACAGTGACTCGTTTCCTGCTAAATCCTCAAAGCAGCCGAAGAAAAAGCGCAGAAAAGGCAGGGGTAACCAGGCCCCCAAGATAGCGGCGTTCCCAGGTTTGGATTGAGCCTGGTAGGTAGGAAACCGGTTTCCATGCGATACCCAAATCGATATCAATTCCAGTGCAGAACCTATCAAGGAGAGATAATCTAGGCTGGCTTGTCTCATGCGTGGCCTCGTCATGGCAAAGCCGCGAGACGGCACCGCTCAAGCGCTGGGCCGTGTATAATCCAGCCCGCATACCCTTCTGCCACACCTCGCACACGAATCTTTCCTGTCCCTCCCGTCCAGTCTCAGATGTGATGGTCCCGCCCACCTTTTTGTTGGAGAAGGTGTTGCCCATCATCGTCGTCCACACGCCTTGCCTGGCACCGGCATGCCCTTTTGTCGAGGTCCATGTGCCCAACAGAAGATGACCGACGCGATCTCCTTGACAGGCAGGTACGCGCCCCTCTCTGCCTCGCTGTAAAAGAACCGGCAGTTCCTCGACCAGCTTATCTAGGCCAGCTGCGCCAGGTTGTGGAAGGCAGGCCCACCCTGTTAGCAAGGCCAGGTCAGGATAGATGCAGCCAGTAATGTTGACTGTGTCAAGGCAGATGCCAAGGTTAGGGCACTCAACCTGCTACACCACCTCCCAGCATATCTCCCACGCATCCACGCGCATGGCCCAGCAGAGGCTCTTGTGGGCAAACCGCAATGGTAGATCTTGCAGGCAGCGGCGACCTGGGCAGCCGCGGAGGGTTGCGACAGGGAGGAGCCCTGGGTAGAAGGGAACAGACGCATAGCCATATTTCTGTGCCATGCCAGCCTGTGGCCCAGGGCATGGTCGGCGAAGCACCGGTCCAGAGACATGGAGCAGATGGCCAGTCTACAAACCATTTTCGCGGCTCTGGGTATGAATGGATTAGGAGAAATCATGACAGATGGAGAACCCTGGATCAAGCACGGGAAGCAGTTGAACATGAAAATCTTAAAGGACGACCCGCTCATCGATGCAGGGTATGATGAAACTGATGCATACTGCAGGCCAGAGGAGCAACGGCTCCGGACCGCGCACGAAAAAGAGAATTGTCAACGGCTCGATAAGAACGTGTCATTAGAGTATTATGTTTTGATATCATATCTCGGGGAAAGCGAGATAGCACGCCAATGACTCCGGCTATATACCCAAACATATGGTCCTGATAGACTAACATCGAGGGGCTTGAGTTTACCTGTATTTAGGAAACGACGTGGGTATCCCATTTGCTGACATGCATATATATTTCTGAAAACCACAAAACTTCTACCGGCTTGCCCTTCCACCCTCCACCTCTCGTCCCCCTTTTATCTTAGTGTCGCGCAGCATCTAGGCTCCGACATAGGGCTTGGTGTGACTGTGGGTAGTTCCACGGCGCGAGCGCATCGACTCGATAGTGTCGAGGACGGTGAGGGCGGTGAACAGGGCCCAGAGGAAGAAGCCGAAGGTGATGGCGGCGGTGATGGAGCCGCAGACGGAGTTGCCGTCGCAGCTGTATGGCCCGCCGAAGCCGACGGCCAGGGCGATAGAGCCGGCGAACCAGAAGATCATGGTGATAGCCTCGAGCACGAGTGAAGCCAGGCGGTGGAAGACACGGGTGTAGTAGAGCGGTGTGAGGCCCACGTAGGCGAGGACGAGCAGCGACCAGATCGAGTTGAAGAGCATGAAGTTGACCCTACTCGGGGAGCTGGCCCAGGGGCCATCGAAGACACTGACGACTAGAAGGGCATAGGTTAGCGGTGCGAAGTCGAGAGGATAGGGGACCGCGGGGGAGCCGTACCGTAGGCTGTCAGACCCAGCTCAACGATGGAGAACACCACCGCCACGAGGTGGATGATACCGACGAATCCGAATATCATGTTGACGGCTCAATTACTACTAATTGGATCAAGGTATAGAAATAAGCAGGACTTGAAGGTCTGGATATGTGGAAGACAGGAAGGGTGGAGGTTGTATTTGTGCAGCAAAAGAGAAGCGAAAGAGGCAGGACCTGCGATGAGGATTCACAAGTCAATTTATCAGTGGGGGACACGATCAGCCGCTGGGCTGGTTTGCAAGATTTTGGGCATGAAGTGACGTGGGCACTGAGTGGCCAACTCGGCTATGTGGAAAATGAGTGGCTGAGAAGCAAGAAATCCCTGGGCAAGTCAATCAATCTCTTGGCCCGAATTCCAGACATGATGGTTTGAGGGTGAATGCAGACCTGTTAAAAGAATGCAATTCTCCGATCATGAGGTCATCGCTGCACCGGCGGGCGCTAGGGAGTAGCCTTACGTAGCTTGGTGCAGCCACAACAGGGTTGTAACCGTACGCCACCTATGACGTAATGCGCGACCGGCATATTACCACGTGACGGAAAGATTAAGGGTCCCCCCCCTATCAGCTGACTGCTAAGCAACCATTGGGCCAATTGGAAGACTATCTGCTCAGTCACCGGGGTCTGGAAGCTGGGCGGATTCCTTTGGGCATCGTCGCCGATGCATGGATCTGTGTCTGATCGGGGAACCTGCGTTTCCCCTTCGGAGCCATGTTCCACCGACTCTGGAAACCCAACATACCCAGCCGGCAAGGCAGTCAAGATCGACCTAGGCTCTCAGAGAATGGATACTTCAAAGAGTAATCCCGAGGTCTAAATTCATACCTCTGTGCTATGCGTAGACCTGGTGACCTTTGCTCTTCCAGGGAACCCCACACCCCTGATTTGGGCAGTGGTCCTGAGCATCTTTCTGGTAGTGAGACGAGTGCCTCCACTCATACCGACCAGCTGGAGACGGATAATCATGGTATGCGGCCACCGACAAGGCTAAGAGAAAGGCTTGCCGAGCTCTTCGACGAAGACATCACGGGCAGGATCCTGCGCACCACGATTATTGGACTGTCAGACAATGTGAGAAATTAGCAAGTCGCAATCTAGAAGTGATGTTTTGTGTTGTTGGCGGCTTGCAGAACCCTCCCACCTCGTATCCCGAGTACGTGCTCTAGGACGGGCCTGGAGTGGGCCTGGAGCGGGGCGTTTTGTCTTCCACAAACCCAGCTTCTGGACATGTGGGTTCTTCCCAAGATGCATCTATTCTCTGCTCGAGCGTGCCATACGAATCGAGAGGTCTAGGCGGACGGACCGCAAGTATCGCTGCTCCGTAAGAAGCTGCGGAGCATCGGCGAGCCCGGGTCGGAACCAATTCACGCTGCCGCTGAGCGTACCGACACCCACGACATGTCTTCCAGGGTCTAGCTGTCGATGCGCCAGTGGTGGGAGCTTCTCCACGACGAGAAAGCGCTGCAACCGGTCCTGACCGCCACAAGCTCGCTCTTCGCCCGGTATAACGACAAGGTCAGCGCCATCCGCTCGCGGGACAAGCTGATGCAGGAGGGCGTCGCCACTACCAGCCTGGGCGACGCCTTCCTGGTCTTCATCGTCTAGATGTGCAATCTAGACCTGCTCCGCCGGCCGCTGCCTGCCGCTCTGGGACTTTGCCGCGCCGATCGGGCACGGCGGCGAAACCGCCCCTGCCAGACTCGTCCGTGGGGTTTATTTCCGCCAACTGTATGCTGGTTCTCTCGCAATCGCTGGCTGGCCGGGGGTAGGGAGGGCTTGCCAGGCGGTATCTGGACACCGCCGTGGCGCTTGTCGAGAACACCTTGGTCCTGTCGCTCGCGGTGAGCGAGCCCGGCTGATCTTGAGTGGGGGGCACGTCTCGGCCGAGAATGGGGAGGAGGGGAGGACATTTGAGGCGATCGAAGAACGCAACCGCGAGTCACAACTCGAGGGATCACAAGAGGTATTGGGACCACAGGCTTGTGTATGTGGATTAGTATTTGATCAACTTCGGCACCCTGTTGCTCAGAATGGACGTAGTCTGAAGGGGAGACGGTAGAAATGACGAATATCCAGCGGTTACCAAGCAGAATCTGGAAGCAAATAAAATCAGTAACCAGGGGAGATTGCCAGCCGACCAATGGACAAGGGAAAAGAAACGATTCTAGCCTCTCTAGGTTGAAAAACAATCCAGAATACTCTCCGCCTCTCCTGCTCCCGTCCAGTTTTGCTACGGTGGCAACGACATCAGGGGTTACAGGAGCGGCGGATTCTCATGGTTACCGGACTCGATGCTGAGCTGCAAGTACTCGATCGTCCTCATCAGGGATCCAACGATGGACCAGGCTTTGGAAGAGTTTCCACCGCCGACTTTGGCAAGATGTTAGCATGGGTCGTTTGCGCTTGACGGGGACACGTCCTCACGTCATTGAAGGCGCCGATGATGAAGGCCTGGAGATCCTCGACAGACAGCTGATCCATCGTGGCCAGCAGCACAGCATTCCACGAACGAGCACAGAGACGCTCCGAATCGCAATAGAATTGTGGGTGCCTGTCTCGGTCGACAAACTGCGCTGCAGCTACTACCATGGCGTGCAGAATAAAAATCAGCCGAGGAAGTTCGTCGGGATCATAGGCTCTTTTCCAAAACTGAGTCTCGTAGAGGATCGGATCCATGGCTGAATGAAGCTGAAGTAGACAAATTGATACGATCTCCTCTATAATCTCAGGGGCTTGGAATGGTAAGTTCGTGCTGTCGAGATTTTCGAGTGGAAGAACTACTCCAATGTTTGGAGCTGCCACAACTATTAACTCTTCTCTTCTGCTCGAGATATTGATCAGAACTATCTATTATCCTACCCACTCCTGACTCGAATTATTACGGAAGCTCTCGGTTGGCTCTCAGGTCCCACATCCCACATTGGCAATATGGCCACGATTTCTCCTGGCCAGGATCACCCAGTGGGTGTAGTAGTGATCCAACTAGGCCTAGTCGGTTGCTGATATCAAACTGTGGAAGTCTTTCTCAAATGCCTCGACCAGTCAAATATCAATAATGCATATGTATCCGGGATGAAGAAAGAGTTGAATATGTACGGAAACGAGTGACTACCTTGTCCCATTTCACCCACCTGGTAGCCCACATATATTGTAGGAAAGAACCATGTCCGAAATACGATTTCTACACTCTCTATTCGGTACCTTCTATAGCGTTAGGTATACCATCTGCTAGCTTATAGCTATGCTTGTGCTTTCAAGGCCACGTCTCTCGAGATACTTCCTACAGACAATGTAAGTGCTCTGGAGCATTTCGCACAAAAGCTAGTTTAGTGGAGCGGCATCCATCTACGACTAGACTCCTTCTTAGAATTCTTATTAAAACCCCCGTAGCCCTAGGCTCCCTGTTCATTATAGAATGCACCAACCAGGCAGAGCTGCCATGCCAGGAGCTCCCTCACTGGCAGCAACTCTCCGCACCGTCAAAGGAAGGTTCGCTATTTCTAATAGCCTTGAATAAAGAATACAAGTAAAAAAATGATCATGATAAAAGTGGGAGCCAGCCACTAGACTCTTAAGGAATTAAGGATATGAAAGGTGTATCTCAAGCAAAGCGCCCTATTCAGCTATCTTGCCTTGAATGAGCTGCTTTGTTTTTTTTAAAAAAATTTAAAATGTTCAAGATCATACTCAGGATCATACTGGAAAAGTTTTGAGAGAAACCAAAAAAAATGAAGTGAGGAACTTGACAAGAGAGGGATTCGAACCCTCGCCTCTTGCGAGACTACGAAGAATTAATTGACTTTGTGGAAGTGCATCCTGAACGTAGCGCCTTAGACCGCTCGGCCATCTTGCCTTGCTTCTTGCTTGGATTCTGCGCCTCCTAAATAGACTCTTAGCCCCACCTCAAAACAGGATTGTAGATCACGTGTACAGATGGCTGTATCTTGCGACATAATAAACCCATATTTCCTCAAGGGACTCCTGTAACGCCATCTGGGGGGAAATATACCTGCCAATGACGACGGACACTCTTGGCAGCGGAATCCGGCTTTGGCTGTCGCGCAAGGCATTTGTAACCAGGAAGACATCAGTAAGATTGAGAAACTTGCCGGATCTGTCCTTCTGATGGTGCTGTCAGCCCTGCCACGAAGAGGTGAAACGGCACGTTTCCGTCATTGTCACAAAGCGAAATACAGAGTATACCCAGAAATGATTGGATTCGCCGCCTGATTGAGAACTACCAAAACTTACGAATGTCTCTCCTGTTAGTTTACCATGGTCTTCCCGGGAAGGCTAGAGGAATTGGGGGCAGTTTCTAGGGAGCTATCAAGCCCTGTGGAATCATCCCATGTGTCGGGAATAATAAAAACCATCACCACCATGGTTTGGTAGCGGTGCAAAGCTGCTAATTATACATCATTAGATTAACCGAGTTAGAACTTGATGGCCCCGTCTTGACCCGGCGCCGGGAGATGGCCAGTTGCGCTCCCCGTGGAGCGCCCCAACCCCATCTTCTCCCTCATGGCGTTTACAAAAGTCGCCACCACAACCACGCCGGTCGCCGCCCAGACGCCCCACTGCCCGACAGAAGATATGGGCTCGACCTCGAGCAGATCCCGCGCCATAGAGTGGAGATACTGCTCCGACGACACGGCCATAAACACGGCCGCGGCCGGAAGCGACACCAGCAGCGCCATCCCGACGACCGTCCTCGCGGGCCCGAGCTGGCTCCACGGCCCGGCGGCCGCGTCCCTCACCACCTCCTCGGAACCGCGCTCCTCGTCCGGCCGCCTCCCGCTCAGCCCCGCCGACTGCGGCAGGGCGATAGCCAGCAACGCCACGGCCGACAGCACGACCGCGGGGATCCCGACCCTGCGCACCACCCACGCGACCCTCGACGCGACCGATCCCAGGACGGCGACGTCCTCGGGCGTGCCGAACACGGCCGCACGGCCGACCAGGACGCCGTGATTGTGGCTGCGACGGCACGCGGCGGCCGGGTCTGGGCCCGGGCCCGGGCCCGGGCCCGGGTTCCCGGCTGAGAGGAGGCGGCCCAGGCGCGTGACGGCGGCGAAGGCGACGGCCGAGCCGGCGGTCACGGCCGCACCCCAGGCGCGTATGAGCGGGCGGGCGGCGGAGGCGCCGGCGCGCCGCGAGGCGAGGAGGAGCCAGCAGGCGATGACGACGGCGAGGCCGAGGAATTCGAGGGCGACGAAGATATCAAGGGGGGCCGGCGCGGAGGAAGAGGAGGAGGAGGAGGAGGAGGAGGAGGAGATGTTGACCAGCAGGACGACGGCATCGACGGCGGCGACGGCGGTGCGGGTCGTGAAGGCGGCTAGGGCGGCGCGGAAGAGCCAGCCGCGGGGGAGGGGTAGGAGGAGGGCGACGACCAGGGAGTAGGTGTGCGCGCGCGGGAGGAGCGAGTACGGGCTGGAGAGGGGCGCGACGCAAATTTGGCCGTCGGCGGCTGCCATGGCCGTGATGTATGTGATCCTGTTCCGATCGGCGGGTTTATTGTTGAGATGGATAAGAGGCTTTCCGCGAGTAATAATTGTGACTTCAACTGCAACTCATTCTCAGCTGTATGCCCGTCTCAGTGCGGCTCGCGAGGAGGTCGCTGGAGGTATATATGCAGCAATTGATTGTGGCTGCCTCATTTGGTGCTGTGACATTTTGGTGGTTACGCCTCGGCATCTTTTCCCCATGCGGCCTGGTTCTAGGCAATGGTGGTGGCTGTGTCACGATACTTTAGCGAGGTGTTTTTCAGGGCCTGTTTCCAAGTCAACAAAGAGTGCCTTGACAAACTCGAAAACTTGCACGTGAAATAACAAGGAAGCAAAGAAGAGAAGCGGCACTGTGCCCCCAGCATTATTACCGACGCGAACCCCTAATTTGGGTTTTTTTTTTTTTTTTTTTTTTTTTTTTTGGAACCGGAAAGAAATCAAGGCCTCTTGACGATTTCTCAACAACCCGCCTCTGCCAAGCCAAACCACCCAATAATGCTGCATCCGATTGTGACCATGGAGCAGACAAGGCATTCCGAATCATCAGCCTCACCAACAGGCCCCCAGTTTACTTCCCTGCAACCCCTTCAGTGTCCGCGATGCGGAAAACATACTTCACAGCGCTCGCCTTCCCCGCCTTGAGGTTGTCCAGCGCCGTCTGGACCCCGCCCAGGCCCCCGGGAACCACCTCGGTCGGGTGGCCGGCGAACCAGCCCTCGGCCAACCCGCGCCCAAACAGCCTGAAGGAGACGAATCCAAAGTCCTTGGTGTCCTTGTGCACGCTCCCGACAAAGGTCTGGCTGACCTCCACGCCGCTCGCGTCGTCGCCCGCCCTGGGCGCCAGCACGCGCGCCACCCTGGCCCCCTTGCCCAGCACGGCGACGAGGTTCGCGTGGCTCCCGGCGTCGGACACGGCGTCGAGCGCGTGCAGCGACGTCCTCCCGCCCAGCGCCTCGCGCAGGCGCTTCACCACCACCCCTTTTCCGGAGTCGGCGTCGGTGTCGCCGCGGTAGTCGACGATGATGTCGCCGCGGCTGCGGTCGATGAGCGTCTCGATGTGGGCCGAGGACCGGCCCGCCACGCAGATCAGCGGGTGGATGCCGCTGCGCCGCGCCAGCTGGATGGCGAACGCGCCCACCGCAGACCCGGCGCCATAGATGATCAGCGGGGTGGGGTCCGCGCCGGGGTCGGCCGGTCGCCATGGCTCGGGGAGGCCTAGGTGGTTGTACAGGGCGATGGCGGAGGTCATGGCTGCGAGGGGGATGGTTGATGCCTCTGGTTGTGTGTCAGTTGGTAAGTTCTCCGTTTCTCTAGCTGGTAGTCTGTCCCCGCGCGCGCAACTCACCTTCGAAGCTGGTCGTCTTGGGGATGTGGAACGTCGTGTGGGCCCAGGCGATGGCGTACTCGGCGTAGCTGCCGTGCGGGGACATCATCTCGTGGAAGGCGGCGACGCGGTCGCCGGGCTTGAACTCGGTCACGTTCGCGCCGACCTTGTCGACGACGCCGGCGATGTCGTCGCCCTGGTTGATGACGGTGTTCTGCCACTCGGGCACCTTCCAGTCCTTGGGGTTGGACCCGCTGACCACGACCTTGATCCGCACCTGGTCGTCATTTGGCTCGGGGATCGGTGAGTCCACGATCTGGACTTTGGGCCCGGGGGCGATGAGAGCTTCCTTCATGGCTGCAGCTTGGTTGGCTGGTAGTGGTAGACTGCTGTGAGAAATGATCGAATCGACGCTTCAATCGGCGGATGATTTTGCTGGTGGACAGGCAGTATCGGCATGCAGTATTCCAGTCGGTAAAGCGGCAGCAGCTCTTCTACCTTATATGTATTCCTGTCTACCAATCTATCTAGGTACCTATCCACATCCATATCAAACTGCGGGCGGTGTCATCGAAGTTGACCAAGCATGGCGTCATGCAGCTTGAATTGCGGGTAATGTTCTCCATTCTTGCTGGTCCCCCAATTTCCACGCCTTTCCATTCCGGAGGGGGCCCGACTTCGACTCCACAGGCCGATGTACACCACCCCACCACCCCACCACCCCACCACCCCCACCAAGGTTTCCAATCCGAGGACTCCGCCTCAAATGGGAGAGAGTATGGCAGGTCACCAATATTTTGGAGACGGCAACTCAGTCTCAAGCAGTTATCATGAGCAGTCATGTTCGTGAATTTGCCCCCAAATTTCCTTTCCCCCAGGAGGTATCTAGTTACACACACCCGTCTAACACCAGTGCTTTGCATCCCGCTGCAAAGAGAGAGAGAGAGAGAGAGAAAGAGCACAAACTCCATTCCCCCCATGAGCATTTGCTAGGCATGGAACCTACGTTCAAGTTCTGCGCCGCAGCTGAATAATACATGTTGTTCGTCCAAGAATAAGAAGATCAAAACCCGTCCCTTAGCTCACAGAAACTCCGACAACCCCACCGTGATACGTACTACACTCCGCTCGTTGATTAAGAGTGGCCGATGAGGCCAGCCTGGGGAGCGTTGTCGGGGTTGATATCGGTGCCAGCGAAGCCGAGCTGGGTGTTCCAGGCATCGGCAAGAGCGGCGTTGCGGTCGCCACCGCTCAGGTCGGCCTTGGCCTGCTCACAAGCCGCCTTGGCGGCATCGCTAGCCTCGCAGACATTGCCCAGCTGGTCGCAGATGCGGTTGAAGATGATGGCCGGGTTCAGCGCCTCCTGCTGGCCCTTGTTGACGATGGGGTCGATGGCCTGGAAGGTGAACTCGGTGTCCTTGCGGCCGTTGAGACCAGGCTCGAACTTGACAGTGGGGACGCAGAGGCCGAAGTCGAGGCCGGCAATCGTCGACTGCTGAACTCCATTGACCACGGCACCAGCGGCGCCAGCGGCGGCGGCGGGAGCGGCGGCGGCGGGAGCAGCAGCGGCGGGAGCAGCAGCTGCTGCGCCGGCACCACAGTCGACAACAGCGGCAGGAGCAGCAGCGGCAGGAGCAGCGGCAGCAGCACCGCCGGCGGCGGCAGCGGGAGCAGCACCGGCAGCACCATCAGATCCCTGGGTAGTGAAGTTGGAGAAGCCGTTGGCAGCCATCACATCGGCGACGCTGAGGCCTGCGGCGTTGAAGGGCGTCTTCAGCGACGTGGCCGAGTTGGCATTTTCAATATCAGAGCCGAGGACATCGGGGTCGACGAGGGGGACAATGCCTCGGAGCTCCACGGTGACAGGGAGGCTCGCGTCGCTGCAGATAACGGGGGTCGCCGCAGCGAAGGGGTTGAAGTTCTTCTCGGCAGCGACAAGCTGGGCAGCGGCGGCGATAACCGCGGGGTCGTTACCGAGCGTGGCGACAATCTTGTCGGCGAGTTCAAGCTGCGGGGCATGGGGTCAGCAATCTAGGTCCCGTCTCGCAAGTGTCACCCCGGGGGAACGGTTTCTGTTCTTTTCTTACCTTGGCGCAGGCATTGGCACCGCCGAGAAGAACGCCGGGGCTGCCACCAGCCAGGGTAGCGGCCTCACCGGGGTTACCAAAATTGCCCAGGGAGGAGATGGCATTCTGAATCAGACCCTCCTGGCCGAAACGGGCCTCGGCAAAAGCCAAAAGGGCAGAGAGGATGATGGCTTTAGACATGTTGGACGTGTTGATCTTCCTTCTCCTAATCGGATTGTGTGTGATGCTGGGGGGGGGGGGAGAGTCGAGACGAAGACCGAACTAGCGGTTTTGAGGTTGCAATGTGTACGAGAAGCGAAGCGAATGTCGAGCTGAAAGAGCGTCGAGAACAAAAACAAGTTCACAGAACTTAAAGAGCGAAAAGGTAAGCAAAGAAAGAGAGCTGCAGGCCTTGTTTGATGGACTGATGAGGGAGGGAAGACAGTTGCTAAGCAGCCTGGGAAAAGAGGTTATATAGAGATTGGCGGACGGCCATGGCTAGAACGAACGTTGCGACACGGGCCAAGACATGGCGGCAGAGCGCCAGCCCCCCTAATGGCGATCATACCAGCACTGGAAATTGGATAGTGAAGGACGAGGGGAGGGCAAGGGGCGCCGACAACAGGGCGAGATGGGCGTTAGCGGCGTTATCCCATCTGATGGGACACTCCTTGTATCATCTGATCTGGTTAGCTGGGGAGCCGCGATTGCTTGGGGTCCTGGGGCTCCCAGCTGTGAGGCTCCTTGACAGGGAGTCGGGGGGATCCGTCCCAACTCGGTCCAATAGCAGGGTCGAATTGCAGTTCCTGTAGCCAACCTTGCGATCCTTGCTTCAGGAGTTGCTGCAGTCAACATTTTGCTCACTGGGCTGGGCCCGAGCCCTCAAGGCGGTCGATTCGGAACGTTCGGGGTCTGGCTCCGAGAAAGGAGAGAGACTCGAGAATGGGTCTAGGTCGCTCAGGTCGACAGAAGTCCGCCGATCTACAGTCCAAATTATACTGCCTTTTACCTTTGGCGCATCCCAGTGGTGCTCTTGCTTCATGTTTAAGCTTGATGATGATTCTCGGCCCACTCCCTGGGCAATTTGGGTGAATATCGGATCATCAACCCGTTTGCTGGGATGGGTTTGCCGTTGCTTCTGTATTGAGCTTGGGCCAAAGGAAATCCGCGAGCTTGCCTCGGGTTGCAGGGAAACCCCCTGTGCCCCTGGCCCTTTTCCGTCACTGCAGAACCCACTTTTGTCCATCCTTGGCGCCTCGCTTAAGTTCGGATCAAGCCGATCAAACAGCCGCATTAGGATTCTGAGACTGCATCTGAGACCTCGCCAGTTTGACTGCTAGTCTTTTCCAATGCCCACCTAAACGAAGACCGTCCGTGGCTCGCTAGACCACTTCATATAAGGCTTGGCAGGCCACGCTTGCACCGGCCATCCTGAGTCCTTTCTTGGCTTCGGCTTCGGCTTCAGCTTCAGGTTCCGCCTTCGCGTAAATTTCAACCAGGGGGCCTGTTTTTCGTCTGTCTCAGTTGTCCGATAGCGATTCACGGACATGGAGCCTCTGCAAGGAATTGGTCTCATAAAAACAGATCGAATGAACCCATCGAGCCCAATCATCTAATGACAGCTAACCGCTCACATCTTACCATCCACTCTCAAGCAGGTATCAAAAAGGATTGCGGGTCTCGTGTTGCCTCAGAACCGGGTGTCGGGCACAGCGATCGTTCAGATCTCCGAAACAATTACTTGACACTGGAGCCCTTTGCTTCTTCATTGCAAACACTTGGTCTGCCAGCCATGTCTCCTCAGAAGTGGTTCTCGTCCGAACCTGTTCGATTCCTGGCTCTTGTCCCCTTGCCCCCCCATCCTGATTCCCATTGCGTGCCAGCAGGCCAAATCGCCACGGTTCGTGCCGAATCTCGCGATGTGTCTCAATGTGACACCACGGCCTGGGCTTCTAGCTCGCTTTCTTCTCTTCTACCTGACACTTCCTTCCAAGACTACGTTGACAATTCATTGCCTCTTCCCTCCTAACATTCTGTTCCCGTCGGCTTTACAGCTACCCTGCATTTCTGCCTGCATTGACAACATTATTCATGGCATCCCAACCACTTGGTAAAGCATGAGCGGGCGGTGATGGCCGCCATTTTGATCCTTGGATTCATCACCACTCCATAGCCACATTTTAGATTACGCATAGGACTTCGCCTACCCGGTCGGCCATAAACCAGTGTTCAGAGATGTCTATCAAACGTCATCAGCGCAAGGAATATAGACATGGAGATGCCCCTTCGCCACAGCCCGGGCCGCTCACTGGCCCAGACTTTGCCCAGCTGAACGCATAGTGTTTCTACGCCGTCCGTTTCCCCGTTTCCCCATCTTTCCAGGCTAAAAAGAATCCCATTTTTTAAGCGTCGCTTGGTGTTTCCTGGGGACATTTAGGTTGGCTGATCTCTTTGATGCGGAGGCTTGCCGGAACGCGGCCAGATATACCCAAACGTTTCATGCACCCACATCCCCGTCATGCAAACGTGTTTACCACGGTGCCCTTTCCCGGGATATGCAAAGCCATATCGGACTGAAATGACAACATTTGGGCTTTCGAGATGTGATGAAAGACGAATCTCGACATCTCGCCCCCCTGCCGCAGTGTCGCACGTGATCCCTCGCCGCGAAACGACTCTCCCAGGACTCCAGACGGTCTGATCTGCCTTGTTTTCATGCTCTCCCAGATTCCTACTAAACATGGCGTCTCGCGCTATAATTGGCCGAGCAGCTTCAGCTGAAAGGAGCTGGCAGTGGGGACGCCTTTATGGGCGTGGATATGGGCACATGCAGCGCTCTCTACCAATTCACCAAATTCTGCTCTACACATTCATGGTCGAAGATAACAGCCTATTATATGAATTATTATTGGATATTTGTGGCTGCCCTGAGGTTCTAGACAAGTTTAAGTCACAATCAGCGACGGTACTGGCGTCCACGGCGGCGTAGGCAAGTGCCGGTAGCCGCAGGAGCCTGGGCGGCGATGGCAGAGGGGACAGTTAGCAATGGCAGTAGCGAAGGCCGGTACGTTGATGGTGCCGTTGGCAAGATAGCTAGATTATTATCGAGGGTCGTGGTCCACATCAACCTAAGTAAAACGGACTGGAGAAGTTCGTCCAATGAGAGATGGCCGAGGCTCTCGTATGGCGGGGGAGGGGCGGTTGAGTTTGGTTGACTTGTGGTCGACGTAGTGTTTTCGGCCATGACCCGGGGCATCATGGTATCTCCGCGACGTGTTTTACGTCTCAGCCAAGCTCGGAACCGCTGCAGCATTGTGCCGATTTAGATATCCCAGATTCTTTGCCAAACAAGCGAGAAAACCGTTGTTACTAGAGTATATTGCGCTTGCTATCCTGTCTATTGATGAATTTATATCTAAACCTACCTTGGTATGAGTGGGTTGTAATTACCAGCAAGAAGATTTCTTTTAACAGTCTAATCAGGATTCTCGCAGCCCTTTTGTAAGTAGTGCTTGTCCCCCCCAGTGCCTGTCCCCATAGTGCCAGACTTCCGGGCACCCCCTGGTCTGAAGACACCCTCCTACGTGCTCCTGTGGTGGTGGATGCTTGGCTGAAGCCAAGGACCAAAGATTACAATGGCCTATGTTGGTCTCTTTGTTGACATACCCCTCATGCCTGGCCCTCTAATAGGGGAGCAACGTCGATGGGGAAAATATGTTACTGCAATTCATGTGTCTCGTCGTTCTTTCCAAATCCTTCGTTTTAAGATGGATGCCCATGTTTTGGCCGTTCCCCTAAAACGCTCTGTCTATCTTTGATATTACCTCCCCAAACCGCAAAGCTTTCGCTACCTACTTCAAAACTTAGGGGGAAGTTCCTGCCAGCTATTAGAGGATCTTTGATCCCGACAAGTCTACAGCTCTCCTCGAGGAGAGTTGACTGAGCATAAGTACTTGTAGTTTCCAGGGGCGCTTGGGCAGCATTTTGAAAGCAGGAAACACACACACTGACTCAGACTGTGCTTAGATAAAGAACAAATGCCCATCACCCCCACCCCCACCCCTACGCCGAGCCGTGCCGCCCTTATGGCGGTAAAGAAGCCGACGCCGACGCCGACAATGACGACGACAATGACGGTGCCAGTGCCAGTGACGGTACCAACTGGGGCGGTCAGGCCCGATACGCTTTCCCTTCTAAGCACCATTGCTGCTTGGCTCGGCGTGCTGGTTGGTGCTGCCGGCATTGCCGCCACCATTGATATCTGCCTTCTCGTGGCGGATCTCGAGGCCGCCATCGCCGTCATCGCCTGCGACTCTACCCGCGCCATCCGCTTCCTCACTGAGGACCTTGTCCTGATAGTGTCCAACGCGGTGGATCATATGGACCAGCTTCAGTATTAAGGACCCCAAGTGAGCTTCTGATGTTATCACCATATCCAAAATGCTATTACAAACTGAAGAGTGATGCTACTCAGGGGTAGCTAGACGTAAGCCCACCCACACCATCATCTCCTCACAGACCTACACAACCACCCAAAACACGCTCGCACAGCCGATTTCAACGCCCCCCGGTGCCTAAAGTATAGCAGGAACCCACCGGCAAGCAGCGGCAGTCCCACGGCGCCAAAGAACCCCCGCACCAGAGCCTTGCCTTGGTAGTCGCTCCTCGCCACGACCTCGGAATACCTCTCGTTCCCAAAGGACACCCTGGCGTACTTGGTCTGCCAGCCGAGCCCCGGCAGGTGCACCGACAGCGACTCCTCGAGGAACTTCCTCAGCCGGTACATGGGCGACAGCACCTCGGACCGCATCTCGACGTAGTTCTGCAGGGCTAGGTCGTTGATGGCGTGGGCGTCGGGGGCGCGCACGGCCGTGTACTCGGCCAGGGCCGCCTCGCGCTGTGAGGAGCGGACGACGGCCGAGCGGCTCTCCTCGTCGTCGTCGTCGCGGCCGCCGATGAGCGAGTGCTTGTCGAGGATGCCGAAGAGGATCCGGACGTCCTCGAGGCCCGCGTTCATGCCCTGGCCGTAGAATGGCACCATGGCGTGGGCGGCATCGCCGAGGACCACGGCCGAGGAGCCGTAGTGGTAGGGCTTGCACTTGATGCTGATGAGGGGCAGGTGTGGGTTCTGGTGGAAAGACGTGATGAGCTCGTACGGCTGGATGAGGGCGGTGACGCCGGGAAAGTGGTGGTCGAAGAAGGAGGGGATCTGATCCGGGTTGATCTCGAGCCTCTCGAACACCTCGCTTGGCGCAAAGAGAGTACAGGTGAATGAGCCGTCCTGTGCCAAATTAGCAGCCATAACGTTGATGTAACAAGCTGTCCGATGTCTGGGTGCCATGAACTCACGTCGCTTGGGATGGCAATAAACATGAACTCCTTGCCAGGCCAGATGTGCAAGTGATTGGGCGATATCCTGAACCTGGCCATTGGCTCGTTCTCCGGGGCATCTTCCTTTCGCTTGATCTGAAACTCGCACCAGAGCGTATCGATGTACTCCTGATGGTAGTCCATGCGGGTGAACTTCATCATGTGGTACCTTACAGCGGAGTGAGCGCCATCTGCCCCTATCATGAGGTCAAAATCAATCTCGATCTCCCTTGCCCGGCCTGTCGACGACTCCTTCCCCTGGATTTCAAACCAAGCCTTGCATTTCCGGAAATCGGCTCCGGTCAACTTGTGGTTAAAGTAGAAGGTCACATTCGGCATGCCTTCCAGGATGTCCAGTAGACGCTTATTTAGGCCTCCACGGTCTACGGCAAGAATTGCCTGAGGGAGGAGGAGTTAGCCACGAACTGCCAAAAGGGGCTGGGGATGCGTCTGCAATGAGCATCTCGGGAAGACCGGAATTTGACTTGCCCTCCCATGAGCATCGTAGTCCTGTGCTTGCTCAAAGATTTGCCCGTTGGGCCGCTTGCCGTGAATCATCCTTCCTCTCATGGGGATGGTAGCAGCCATCACATGATCCAACAGTTTTGGCTGCCCCGAATGGCGCATGGCGTTGATGCCTCGCTCCGAAAGCGCGAGGTTGATCGATCGTGTAAAGTTGAGTGGTGTTGTCGAGGGGTCTCTTAGATCTGGGGCTAGGATCAGCTGATGCGTCTTTGAAATCGACAATCTCCTCCACTAAGCCACAGCCAATGATCGAACATTCCGGATCACATCGCACACATTATTCGCAGATCTGTGGATTGCGCCGCCTTGACGTGGTGGAACACGACGGACAGGGAGAAACGGGGGGCTTCGAGTGACTTCATGAAACCGCAAGACTGTACAACTCACCATCTCGGAGCTCATAGATCTCGACATCATCTCCCCTCTGAGCTGCATAAAGCGCAGCAAGTGAGCCGACAGGCCCAGCGCCAACAACCACAACCTTTTGCTTTTCAGCCATGATCCAAGCAGTGGCGTTTGGCAGGGCTCAACAAACACCCAAAGTTGTGCTGACAAACTTTATGTATTGTATGTACGTACCTAGATGCATTTGAATATTTTGAGACTTTTGAGTGATGGAATTGCCTCGGCGGCTCGGATATACTTCGGAAAAGGAGGAAAATGAGGTGATTTTCCAGTTGACTTCCTCTTGTGGTTAGAGGTAGTTACAGATCCTGGTCCCTGTGCGATCGGCGATACCCGGCAGGGCGGTGGCACAAGGCGGTGACGAAGGGCGCGCAAAACTTCGAACGACATCCCCCACCAAGGAATCGATATTGTTTTTGTTTTTTGGACAACACCGACGTAGTAACGCCCCGTTTGTGAAGTCTGGAGAGAATTATTATTTCCCTACGACGTAATTGCTATACTGCCCAGGATCCATCCTAAGCCTGTCTTAACCATCATGGGTGACCAGCCTCCTGCCAAGAAGAAATGCCTTGGGGAAGACTGTCCGAACGATGCCGGGACACTGCAGTGCCCGACCTGCCTGAAAATTGGCCTTAAAGACAGCTTCTTCTGCACTCAAGATTGCTTTAAGAAGAATTGGGTACAGAGCCATTGATCCCAAGCCCATATCATGCACGTTTGCTTGTGCTGACAATTTGCTCCTCCAGCGCACTCACAAAGCCATACACGAAATAGCAAGCGGTAACGCGAATACCCCCAAACCCGACCCGTTGACGGGATACTTCAACCCGTTCCCCAAGTTTTCCTTCACTGGGCCTCTCCGACCAGCATATCCTCTCTCCCCGAGGCGAAAGGTGCCCAGCTCGATACCCCACCCCGACTACGCCGTCGATGGCATACCCAAATCCGGACGGTCCCTCGCCCGTTCGAACAAGATCGAACAGCTCGATGCGACGGCCCAGGATAAGATGCGGAAGGTGGGGAGGTTGGCAAGAGAGGTGCTGGATATCGCAGCCGCCGCGCTGAGGCCAGGGATCACAACAGACGAGATCGACGAGATCGTCCACAAGGCGTGTGTGGAGCGGAATGTAAGCCGTCTTCTGTGGTCAAATATCCCGAGCAAGGTTCCGCTGACAATCTTATAGTCCTACCCTTCTCCCCTCAACTACAACTACTTCCCAAAGTCGGTTTGCACCTCGGTCAACGAAATCATCTGCCACGGCATCCCCGACAAGCGGGCTCTCGTCGACGGAGACATCATCAACCTCGACGTGACCCTCTACCACGACGGCTACCACGGCGACCTGAACGAGACCTACTACGTCGGCGACAAGGCCAAGGCGGACCCGGACACGGTCCGCGTCGTCGAGGCGGCGCGCGAGTGCCTGGACGAGGCCATCAAGATGGTCAAGCCGGGGACGCTGTTCCGGGATTTCGGCAACGCCATCGAGAAGCACGCAAAGTCCAAGGGCTGCAGCGTCATCCGGACGTACGTCGGCCACGGCATCAACTCGGTCTTCCACTGCCCGCCCAACATCCCTCATTATGCCAAGAACAAGGCCGTCGGCGAGTGCAAGCCCGGCATGACCTTCACCATCGAGCCCATGATCGCGCTTGGAAAGTACCGCGATGTCACCTGGCCCGATAACTGGACGAGCGCGACAATCGACGGGAAGCGGACTGCTCAGTTTGGTACGAGAATTAACCCCCTCCCGCTTTTCCCCAAATCTAGTTGTCCGTGCGAACCCCAACAACTAACGCTTCAACGTAGAACATACCCTGCTGGTCACTGAGACGGGCGTGGAGATCCTAACGGCGAGGCAAGAAAACAGCCCCGGGGGGCCGGTGCAGATACCTGCGGTCGAGAATGGGACTAAATAAGACGGGGGTGCTGGCGAATCGGATTGGATGAGGGATTGGCTAGGTCGTGCACTTACGTGGTGACCCGGGAATTATCCCTTCGGGCCGTTAGTACGAGTAACCTAGCGAGATAACGACGGGGGCCATGGCCATATGCCGACTCGGATGACACGGCCTTCGTGTGTCTGCAGTTGTCGGGGCTCTCTAGCGAACCGATGGCAAACATTTCAGACGTGGATGTGGATCGTTTCGCCCCGGTGCCGTCTGGTTGCTCGGTCCGATTGCTTGTCGGAGGTGATGGGCGGGGTTACAATGTTGTCACCGCAGGAGCTGAAACACCCCATCCGTCTCTGGACGGTGGCACTTTGACTATGCTCTCAGACACCAAATACGGGCCTCCGAACTGCTCAAAACACGCCTATGGCGGGGCGTGTTTGCACTGCTGCGTCCCCTGTTCCTCATTACCTACTCAAGGTGGAGCTTTAGATTGTCAGGTGATGCGTAAAGGGGTTGGCTATAGTTTAGCGGGATAGTCAGGCAGGTGCAGTAGAACTTGTCTATTATCTAGAAGCATAGCAACCAGGTAAGTTCCTGGCTAGGTAATGCTTGCTGCTAAACTCGTCGATTGATGACACACCGAAAAAGAGCCCCCGAATTAGGTATGTTACAGTACAAACAAATAACAACCTCAGCGTCGCTTTGCCATTTGTTCTACAATACCCGTAATTTCTCCATGCTTGATCCCATTGCCACTTGCGACGCTCCCTCACTCCAAACGACCTGGCTCAAATCACCCTCATTCCAGTAGCCGCGTCCACCGCTCTCGTATATCGCGGCTCTCTCCGTCCAGGACTTATTCATCTTGTCCCTGGCCCCATTGAGCGCCAAGTAGTCAAGGAGACCCTGCCTGCGCGCATCCAGGAAGTGGCCCCGGAGCACTTTCTCATCTATAGGAGGATCTGGAGCATCCCACAGAACATAACCGCACCGCCTGAGGCGCGGGTGCTCTTCGTGGTACACCGCATCCCTCACGCGAAAACCCTTGTGCGCCTCCAACCACATTCGGAAAGGGCCCGACTTGATCCCGTCGACTGGTCCGTCTGTCCCCCACCTTCGCAGGTCATTGAGGTGCTCTGGGGTCCAGTCCTCAAGAGGAGTGTAATAATGGTTCAAAAAAACATAGTCAGAAGGCACTGTGGCATATCTGAAGTGGGAGGCTAACATGTTCCTGGTGTGCGGTGGTGACTAGCCTTTCGTGTGCAGTATCTCCAGCCGTTCGTTGCAGCTCTGGGCTTGGTCGAGTCTGAAGAGAAAGTGGAGGCCGTACGATAGCTTGAAAACGACTTAGACGGGCAGTTCCTGTTTAGAGTGGGATTTCGAACACTTACGTATGCTTGTTTGTGCTCATTAGCCTTTCCTTTGGATAGCCAGTCAACAGACTCGAAGCCCCATTGGACATCGTGGGCAGCAACATCATCAAAGGCTGAGGATGAAAATTAGCATCGTGTATAACTGGAAGGGTAGGCGTGAGGGTGGTACGCCAACCTCGAGACAGGACTCGTTCCAAGTAATCATGGACGCAGGCAAGTTGCTCATTCACCCAAGTAGAGAATAAGCCGAAGAAATAGACGTGCAGCAAGGCGCATAAAGCGCTTGTGCGCTCCCGGTCGGGACAGAATTCCTTCTCATCGCGGAAGAAAAGGTTGCAATACCCCTGAAAGCGGTACAAGGCGCGATGAATTCGGAAGACCTCGCTCGGAGAAGCTCGAGTGTGGTCCGAACGCTCAAGTCCGAGCTCCTCGCGGCTCAGTGGTAGCGTGTCCTGCACAAGGTCCCGAGTGAAATACTGGACGATGGTGTGGGTCCTGCTCAGAGCACTTGCGACGGATGGATCCTGCTCTCCCGGTGTGATGTAATACTCGCCTGGTGCGTCCGGTCCAGCGAAGTCGAACCAACGCATCAGGAAATCTTCGATTTGCTCCTTGTCGTCACTGTCAATAGAGTTGGCTTCGTACGCAGCTATGGCGTAGACCATTGTCTCTGGTGACATTTGGCCGTTAAGGATATCTGAAATAACTCTGTCTGGGTTCTCCCTGAACCCAACATAAAGCGACGAATGGCTCAAGATGGCCGATCGTAATGATTGAATGCTGTCTAGGTGTGAAAGCACCATACTGAGCAAATGCAGAGGCATCCGAAGGAATGCGTGAGTCGACATGGCTGCCACTGATCCAGATAAACAAATTGGGATGAACGGGGGGAGGCGAGGATATCATCAGTCAGCCATGAAAGAAGCGTGGGAATCTCGAGGGTAGCGGGCGACTGCGTTTGATCTGTGACTCACCCAGGGGGCCACAGTAGTGGCCGGCCATGAAAATTGTGGCTGTGTGATCCCTCCAGTTCTGATGCTGTTCGCGCTGAGAGCCTGATGAATGCAAACACAGAGGCTGGATGAGAGTGGGTGGGATGACCTGTGTTGGTTGGCTGCAAGATAAGTCGTCAGTTTCACAAGTGGAAGCTGTCTGCACCTACCGCCATCTATCCACTTTCGTAATTAGCTCTAATGCCTGTGCAACAACCTGCTACCAACAGCAACCCAATATTATCATAGATATGCCAAAAATCTCTTTGGTATTAGACCAGCGACATTCCCCAGAGGATTCCCCGGAGCCTAGGGACCCCGATAACAAAGCGGTGGTCGGCGACAATCACACATCCTCTTCGTTGACGTTCCATGTTTTGATGCCTTCTACTTACTGTGACGGAATGCCTCGGTTTCTTCGCATTCGTACCGCCCCTGAGCAACACACACGCCTGCAAAAATAGTCGCACCATTGTAATATACCATCTATTGTCCTTCAGCTTTTAGTCTTTGACAAATGCCCCTTCCTCAGTCAGGCCCTTCTGTCCGAAGCAGCCGTCATCCCGGAGGCTTGCCCCCCTCCAAGTGACTTCCAAGTGTGTATGCACGTCACACGAGTTGCGGCGAGCAAACATGATACCCACAGTAGTTCCTCTCCCTAAGCCTTGTATATGGTCAGGCGGAGTGTCTTGGCTCGGAGTTGGAACGTTTTGGGACTTCCAGCCCTAGTAGAGTCTATCTCCAAACCTCAGTAGAGCAGCTGAACATCTGTATCGAGCTACGCTATAACCTATAGTGTCCTGTCACCAACTAGTCTCGGTTTATTTTGCCCCGTTCTAGCTGAACCTGCCTTACCCGGCTGCTTCGACTGCGGAATTCGACCGCCTGGTTGGAGGATGCTGGATGCTGCTAGTCTTACTTGGGCGCCTTCAGCGGCGCCACGGCATCGGGAGTGGGCCGTCCCGTAATGGCATGCCGGATGTGGGGCGACGGTACAGGAGTATATAATGAGAACGAGAACAGTAGTTTTTGTCTTCGCTCTTTGAGGACATACCTTGGCCCTTCATTCTGTTTCGCATCCCTTCACCCTGCCGTGTACATCTTTGTGCTTTACCTTTGACAATCCGGCTGAAGACGTGGAATCGCCCCTCTGGACTCTGTACTAGAGCACGTTCTGTGCTATTTCCAGCATAGTGAGCTCCCCACCACTGCAGCCCTGTTGTCGCGGACTGACAGTATGCAAACGGAATGGCGCAGCCAGCACGTATCAACCAAGTCGTCGCGGCCTGGGTCGCCCAGCGTGGCGTGGCGGCATGCATCGCCGACTCCAAGCTGCCTGGCGGCTGGGAGGCGACGGCACAGACCGAGCTCGCGCACTTCTTCAAGCAGCGAATCCCTTGCCTCGTCGCCCAGCGCGAGGTGAGGGAAGTCTTTCCCGCCAACCCGGGCCAGAAGGTTGACTTTGTCTGCCCCACGGGCACCGGCGTCGCGCCGCCCTTCTTCATCATTGAGCTCAAGTGCCAGTCCACCTTCCAGGACAGCGTCCATCTAAACCGTTTTGCGCAGCGCCTTCAGGCAGACCTCGACAAGGTGCAGCAGGCTGTCAGAGGCTCGTTCGAAGGTGCTGAGAAGTGGGTCATTGGCGTCTGCTGCAATATGGAGATTGCCCAGGCGACGGTGGCGTACAATTTTCTCGTCAACAACCAACCTTACAACGGCATGAACGTCATCCCAGTTCAGGCTGGTAATGACGTCGTTCAGGTTTTCTATGCTACATTTGTGTAAATAGATTGCGTGGTTGCTGGTCGGAGAGTCAAGTTTGGCAAATGAGAAGTACCAGTTAGGGTCTATTTCGTCGTCCTTCGGGGGATAAACATAGGGGGCTATCTTTCCTTGTTTCCCTTCACACTTAGAATAGCGCAATAGCAGTGATGCATTGTAAATCGCCAGTCTGATATACCAAAGTTGTCGGAGGTCCCTCACTGATGATGAAACTTCCACTGCTGTGTGGCTGATGAATCCCGACTGTGCTACCTCCCGCAAGAAGTGTTGGGGACTGGAATTGTCAAGCCACTTTGACTTTCTCTCGGGACTGTAAACATTACCAAGAAGCATGACCTGGCTGTCGCGACATAAGCACGTTGTCCTCGCTGTCCGCTTCTAGCCTTGTATGGCTGTCGTTTCAGAAACTAACGGTGATCACCTGTAGGGATCCAGCTACACCCTGGGATCTCCCATACAGCGCGGGGGACTGATATTCTCGGCCAATTTGCTATCAAAATTTGTAAGGCTCGTGCGGACGGGGAGATGGAGAGCTTCACCGAGAAGGAGATTGTCAGGTTCCGCAAGCTTATTGGAGACAAGGCCCAAGTTGTTATGCTGCCCTCAAGAAAACTGCTCAAACGACTGACTAACCCCGATTCGACAGATTGGAGCTGTCTCTGGAGGTGTTGATAGGGCGACTAGTAGACACTGGTAAGCAGCAAGTCTAGGATACAACACGGGTTAACTCTAATGCCTCCCTCTAGGTTTGATGCGTCTTAACGAATGCCCAAGTCAAGCAAACGCTGGAGGAACATCTCGGTATCAACCTGACCATTGTGGATGGGTCAGAGCTCTTCTGGAGTCGTCTTGCCGGTGTCGTGGAACCTGAAGCCAAGCCCAAGATTATGCGGAACTTGTGAGTTAGGTTAGCACAAAGACCACTTACATGCTCGTGATGCTCATTTGTATAGTCATCGACCGCTTCGAGATTGAGGCACTTCGGTAAACTCGCCCTTTGAGATATTTCGAGCTATAGAGAATGAACTTGAAATCCCTCTCGAGGTTCGCACGGACAGACCCGTTACTAGACTAAGATGAGTTGCTAATAGGAGACAGGTCACGCAAGCCTACGCTGTGCTTGACACGATCAGAGGTATGTGCTATATCTTGTTCTTGAATATTGGACTAGTAGTCCTGCTTAACCAGTCCTGCGTTTTGAAGATGCTTGCTGACTGAGCCTTGTGTTACAGCCATGGGCGTTCAGGGAGATTCCAGGGTTTATCGGTAATTACATCTGTATCCTCAGAGCAGTGGCCAGTCTGGATATGATGAGCGCCGAGCCGTATGAATTTTCGTGGTCTCTCCTTAAGGCTATAAGCAGATGGATTTTCGACGAAGTTCCTGGCATTGCGAGGGTAGTTTACGATACAACATCGAAACCTCCGGGTGAGACGAACCCAAGCAACTCCCCTCAGCCCTTTTTCGTTCTCTATTTCTCCCCCTCCCCCCCCGCTGAATGACCTCCTTCTCCAACAATTAGTACTAACCCATGATAGGCACTATCGAACTAGAGTGATAGTTTCCAGCTTTCAAGAATAGACTAATTTCCACGCCCTGTTCAAGATACAACTGGTCGCTCGTGGAACAGTACATCAGCACCTTCCCCATCGGTTTTGCCAATAAAGGAAGGATTCATCGGGTTCCCAGTTTCGGCCCTTTTTACCTACCCCACAACGTCGTCATTTGTTACTACCTTGCAGATCGACAGGGGGGCAAGGCGGGATAAACAATCAGCATGGAGACAAAAAGGGATTTCCGGCACTCCAGCTTTCGGTTGAATACACCATCGATACTCCCCCGCCACAGCCGGGAGCAAACAGTTTGAAGCCCCCCCAACATCATGAGGGCCCCATCACTCCGCGCCGCCACCTTGGCCGCCGCCGCCGTCGCGGCGCCGGCAGCAGCAGCGACTGAAGCGGGTCGGGCGTTCGACTACGTCGTCGCGGGGGGCGGGACATGCGGGCTCGCGCTGGCGAACCGGCTCTCAGCCGACGCGCACGCGAGCGTCGCCGTCGTCGAGCCGGGGAGCGACGTCCGGGGCAACGCCAACGTGACCGGGGTCGCGCGCTGGCTGGACACGCAGGGCACCGCGGTCGACTGGCAGTACCTGTCGGCGGCGCAGGCGGGGGCGGGGAACAGGACGGTTGTGTACCATGCTGGGAAGGCGGTTGGGGGCACGAGTGCTATTAATGGTGGGTGGTGATTTGTTGCTTCGTGGGTTGAGCAATGGGATTGAGGAAGATATGAAAGACGGGGGGCAAGAGAGAAACATGCGCTAAGTGACCTGACAGGAATGACCTACATCCGCGGAGACGCCGCCGAGATCGATGCCTGGGAAGCCCTTGGGAACGACGGGTGGAATTGGGATGCACTTTACCCGTACTACAAGCAAGTCGAGCACTGGACCCCGCCGACGGCCGCCCAGGTATCCGCGGGGGGAACGTACGACCCCGAGTTCCACGGCGATGGAGGGCCGCTCGACGTCTGCTTCCCACCGGAGCTGTCCAACGGCAGCTTCTACCAAGTCGCGCGGGACACGTGGGACGCGCTGGGATACCCAAAGATCCGGGACGTCAACGGCGGGAGCGTGCGAGGCTTCGACGTCTGGCCCATGACCGTTGACCGAGACGCAGATGTGCGGGAGGACGCGGCGAGGGCTTATTACTGGCCGGTGGCTGATCGGCCTAATCTGACGCTGATCAAGGGGACGGTGACGCGGCTGCTCTGGCAGGAAGAGACAACGGCGCATCCTTGCGGTTCCGGCGGCGTTAGTGCAAGTGGTGTTGAGTACCTGGACTCGGACGGAGTTGTGCGGGTGCTTGAGGTCAAGAAGGAGGTGATACTCTCGGCTGGATCGCTGAGGACGCCGCCAATTCTCGAGCGTTCTGGCATCGGAAACCCAAGGTACGGTGAGACCCGGGGAGGGGCAAGTCATGTGGCCGAGCACTGACGAAACGTGCAGAATTCTCGGTAAGCTGGGCATCGACACGGTTGTCGAGCTTCCTGGAGTTGGAGAGAACCTGCAGGACCAGCCAAATCTCTCCTTGGTCTACTCGGGGAAGATCAACGAGACTGGATATGTCCCCTACGCAACGTTTGCCACGGCGCAAGACGTGTTTGGAAACAGTAGCTCCACCATTGCCTCAACGACCAGATCGAGCTTGTCTGAATGGGCAGAGCGAACAGCCTCGAGGACGGGAGGGGGTCTCGACGCCGGCGCCCTAGAGAAGATCTTCCAGGTCCAGCACGATCTCATCTTCAAGCGGAATGTCACCATCGCAGAGATCCTCACGACGGCGTCTGGCGACCTTCTCGTCTCCGCCTTCTGGGCCCTCCTGCCTTTCTCCAGGGGAGGCGTCCACCTTCGATCGACGTCGCATGACGATGTTGATGATCCGGTCATAGACCCTGCATTTTTCGACATTGCCTTCGATCTCGACACGCAAGTGGCTATCGGTAGGCTTGCGCAGGCGTACTGGGCGGAGATGCCTGTGGCGGACTTGGTGGTCGAGAATATCTCCCCAGGGACATCTGTCCTGCCGCTGCCCGCGAGCGACGAGCAGTGGGAGTCGTTGGTCACGGAAGCGTGTAAGTAACCTCGCGATATCTAATTATTTGGCACTGCCATCGAGGCTGACTGAGGTGTGTAGTTACTCCGAATTTTCATCCGATAGGAACAGCGGCAATGATGGCAAGAGAGCTTGGGGGAGTGGTTGACCCGGAGCTGAGAGTCTACGGGACGGGGAATGTCCGCGTCGTGGATGCCTCTGTTCTGCCGCTTCAGATCAGTGGCCACCTCACAGCGACACTGTATGCAGTGGCAGAGAGGGCTTCGGAAATGATCCGAACGACGACTGGGTGATTCGATTGAGCTCTGATAAAACCGTGAGGAGTCTGAGCTTGACTTAAGTGTCTGTTTCCAGGGTTTTGTCTTTTCTGAACCTTGAAAATATCTTGCCCAACAAGAAGTACCAGCCATCCAGCCATGGTAACTCAGATCTAAACGAGCATATTCTATTTGTAGCGAGGCCCATTTGAATTGGGGGCTCAAACAGCGTCTGAATATGGCCATCCCTTAGAGCTTCGATTTCTCATGCAGGGGTGAATTCAAAGAATACGACTCCGGAAATAAAATCCAGCCAGCGAGATTAGGTATCGTTTTCCAGAGCCAAGGAACAAACAAGAGGCAGGATGGGGGAAGTTCTCGGAAACCATAGACTCTCATAGGTGCTACTGTCCAGAGACAATACATTAATTAGGTACTGAAGCCTGATGAGTCCGGGCAGGTTATTATCTCGCCTTATTTGTATTCATCGGGCTTAATTGGAGAATTGGAGAAGGTTGTTCAGAAGTTGATGGCTCGTGCGACACACCCATGGCGCATCCTCCATGCCAAGATGCGCTAGACATGCACGTATGGCGCTCAAATTGGACCCCTGAGCTCGAAAATGCTGCTGCCTGGGATACCAGGGTCTGTGGAAAGCAGATATCAACCTTCAATGAACAGACGAATAATTATTCGAAGAGATGGTGGCTCTGCATCCGGATAATCACGTCATTATCTCTTGTTCATCCCACGTGATAAATCAGCCGGCATGGACCTGCCCGAGGAAGGGGGAAGTAAGGCCCAAGGAGACCAGAATCGCAACCAAGCCGTAAAAAAGGATGCGAGACCAGGCCCTCACCCGTTTTGGCGGCGACAAAAGTTCCTCATTCTGGGATCAGTCGCGATCATCGTGCTTGCTCTGGCCCTCGGGCTCGGGCTCGGGCTCGGCTTGAGGCGAAAACACGACGACGATGCCCCAACTACGCATCTACCTCCCGCCTCTGCTTCGCCTTCCGGCGCCGCATGGCAGCCCGCCGTCAACTCGTCCTGGCAGATCATCCTGAGCTACCCCCTGGACATCGACGGCGATTCGCCCTCGGTGGAGCCCGACGTCGGCATCTTCGACATCGACCTGTTCCTCCACCAGAACTCGACCGTCATCGACAGCCTCCACAAGCTCGGGAAGAAGGTCATCTGCTACTTCAGCGCCGGGTCGTACGAGCCCGGCCGCCCGGACTCATCGCGGTTCAACGACTCGGACCTCGGCAAGGAGCTGGACGGCTGGCCCGGCGAGTTCTGGCTGAACATCAGCAGCCCAAACGTCCGCGACATCATGGTCGACCGGATCGAACTCGCGAGCAACGTGGGCTGCGACGCTGTCGACCCGGACAATGTCGACGGCTATGTACGCTGAATCCCGTTCCCCCGCCCCCCCCCTCCGCCACGCCCCGCGATGGGCAGAATCTGTATTCTCGCGCTGACACACATCCCCTCCCTCCTTTTTTTTCCAGCAAAATGAAAACGGCCTCAAACTCACCGCCGAGGACTCGGTCAGTTTCGTCAAATTTCTTGCCGCAGAGTCGAGCAAGCGCGGGCTCGGGGTGGGACTGAAGAACGCGGCGGACATCATCCCGGACGTCCTCTCGGTGGTGCAGTTCTGCGTCAACGAGGAGTGCGCCGAATACGACGAGTGCGACACCTTTTCCGCCTTCGTCGAAGCCGGAAAGCCCGTCTTCCACATCGAGTACCCGCCGGGGGCCCCCGGGAAGGTTAGCAAGGATGCCGTGTCGGACGCCTGCTCGGCGGCCGGCGCCACCGGCTTCAGCACTGTCATCAAGACCATGGACCTGGACGGCTGGGTCGAGTTCTGCGATGGACAGACGGCGGATACGGCTGTTGTGAAGGATGAATGATTCTGTAGTTACTGTATATTAGAACCGTCGTCAGGTGTACAATCTAATACCTAATTATGGAAGGCCCCTGTCTGGCCCCGTGCCCGGGATTTCGTGAAGCAGTCTGGGATCTATGCTGCAACGCCGATAGCGGTTCTCGCATAGCCACTAGTGACATGGTATAAATCGAAACTCGCAAGGGCTTATTTCCGAAATCCATTCGAGTGTATGCGCCTCGCGTATGGAACACTCTCTCTTTTCCCGGAACTCATGAGAATCACATGGAAATTGCCCTGCAACTCAATGTTTGCAGCTCCTATACCCCTACCGAATGGTCATTTAAGACAATGGGAAAACGGCAGGACAGCGCTTGTAGTATGGGGTAGGACTACTTACAGTTGTCCGTCATGGCCCAGCACTATGATAATTCACCTTGGCACCTCGAACTATATGCCTTCTGGCGGAACTGGCAAGGGCTCTGGCAAAAGGCCCCGGGATGACTAGTCTCGTAAAAGCATGGTATTTACCGAGATGAACGAGGGCCTTAGCTTCTTACTTCTAGAGACCTGCAAAATGAGTATATATCATGTTTGATATCGCCTCCCCTGACTAGCTCCCCATAGTAGCCTGATAGTAGGAGGGCTGTCCAGACTGGACACTGGTGATGCATCAAAGATTATAACTTAGTATTAGATCCAGACGGCGAGTTTGAACGCGGTGCTGCGGCTATTATCGACAGAGGGGAACATAACTACAACCCCATTCTAAGGCCTCAGAGTCTGCAGACGTCGACGGTACTCTCAGAAACACAACCATGAGCGGATATCAAGAGAGGAAAGTCCTAAGTGAATTGAGATGTATTATTATGTGCCGGCGAGCAGATGCCCCAGTCCCATTTTATCAGCGTTGCTAGGAACCATCGGGGACGTTAAGTGGGAGGGTTGATTTGGAGGGTTGTTTTGGAGGGTGATATGGGCTGCGAGGAAGAAAAGAATACCGGACCCTTGGTCTAATGTTGGGATTTAGATTGGTATGGGAATAGGAGCGGTTGCGTCGAATTCTCACCAATTTTTACTGGACTTCGGGTTTATGCGGTGTAATATACTCGTCTCCCGCGGCGCTCCATGCATATATATGTACAAGTCCTTGTAAAAAAAACCGCCACAAGCGCGGAGCATGTATTTTTTATATTTGGAACCCATCAACTCAAACGCCACGCCATGCCCCAGTTCAATAGCGCCCTTCCCCGCCGCCCGTGCAACCTACACTCACTTATACCCCTGAGCTCGACTCAGTCCCAGAACTTGATGTCGCCGGCCATGCCCGCGGTGACGACCTTGCTCGTCTCCTGCGGGTGCCACTGCACGCAGGTGACGGCCTGGTCGCTGGCCTGGATCTTGTGGTACATCTTGCACGTCTTCCAGTCCCAGAAGCAGACGAAGCCCGCGCTGTCGCCGCTGGCGAGGAACTGGCCGTCAGGGCTGCACGTCAGGTCGGCGGCCGTGCCCGCGTTGTTGTGCCCCCGGTAGCTCTTCTTGCGGTTCTGCCGGAACTTGTCCGTCGCGCCGTACACGACGATCTGGTTGTCGCTGCTCTGGTACGCCACGTACTTGCCGCTCGGGTGCAGCGCCGACCGAGTCATCGGGTACATGTACGGCTCGGCGATGTACTTGATCGGCACGGGGATGTTGTAGTCCCACGCCCGAAGCGACTTGTCGTCCGATGTCGTCATGAACCGCCGGTTCTCGTCTACGAAGGTGATTGTGTTGATGGCCGCCAGATGGTGGTCGTACTCCTGGACCACCTCGTTGCCGGCTCGCGTGTCGAACTGGACAATCTTCTTGTCCGACATGCCGGCCAGGAACTCGTGGGCGTGCTCGACGGACGGGTTGAAGCGAACGACGTGCGGCGTCTTGCCCGTGGTGAATTTGTTGATGCAGACGCCTGTCTCCGTATCCCACAGCTTCATCATGCGGTCAAACGAACCGGACAGGAAGCGCGTGCCCTCGTTGTTGAAGGAGAGGTCCGAAATGGCCTTTGTGTGGCCAGAGAACGTCCGGAGAAGATTCCGCTGGTGGTAGACGTCCCAGATCTTGATGGTGGTGTCGGCGCTGCCAGAGAGCAGCAGATGACCCGAGTTGGGGAAGAGGCGCAACGAAGTGACCGGCTTCGTGTGGCTCCTCCACGTATGTACCAACTTCTTGGGAATGAAGTTCGTGGCGCTCCCAGGCTCCTTCCGTAGGTCGATGTCCAGGTCTTGCGGCACGTGCATGTAGGTCCGACCTTGGTAATCGTACTCGCTGTCGCCGTGGAATGTCGTGGTTTCTTCGCCCATCTCTTCCACCTCCTTCCGTCGGGCCAGCGCCTGTGCCGGGGCTTGTATGACCGTCCCGCTTTCCACAACGTCTCCATCCTCCTCGACAATCTCGTACTCCTCGTCGCTGGCGAGCTCGTCTTCATCGCCGACCTCGATCTCCTCGTACTCGGCCTGCTTGTATTTCGCCCAAGGGCCGACGTACGCATCATCGCCCTCGGCGACGGCGGCCTTCCCCCTCGTCTCGCGGCTCGAGCGTATCCTCGCCGCCTCCTCCTTTGCCTGGGCTCCCGACACGAATTCGCGCTCTGGCCCACCGCGCCTCTCGATGGCGCGGTGCTTGCTGCGGAAGGTGTGTTCGCTCACAATCGTCTCCTGCGCGAAGCCGGTCAGGACGTTCTTCCGCTTCAGCAGGTTCTGCGTAGACTCGTCCTTGAACGGGTTGGCCGGCCCAAGCCGCGGTCGCGCGAGGTCTTCGGCCGTGTACGGGACGACAGCATGGTCCGGTTCGGCTTGCTGGCGGACCACAAGGGCGTCTTGTGGCGCCATATTAGGCGGGTACTCGCTGAAGTCGGCCATCTGCCCTGGTGACCTCACTCTCTCCTGATTTTCTTTTCTCCTTAGATTCGTTTCTCGGGTCGGAATGGGCTGTCGTGAAGGGTTTACAAGCTTCCCGTTGTCATGGGTTGCAACTTTTTTTGGAGCCCAGGTTCAACACTATGCAGTCACGTGATCCAATTCGCAGACGTTCGCGGCGCATTAGAACGGCCAGAGCTTCGGTTGGAGACGGAACATAGATGCTCGGAATACCTAAGTAAGGTAGGTAGTGCATATTATTTTTGAAATCCGCCGTCGTTGCAAGGGAATACATTTCCGACGTCGGACTGGAAAAGCCAGGCCCATGCCATTTGCCATCGCTTGATTGACAGGGCCGAAATGCGCGATATCCCAGACGAGGCTGGCCAAACTCAAACACCGAAAATACAGAGGTATTTGTATCCATAACTCGCACATGGAAACACCGTCCTTTCTCCCTTACCTTTCCTTCCCTCCTGAACTCCCCCCTGACATCTAATCCTCAGATTCATGAGGGTCATACTCGGGGGTTTGGCCATTTCCAGCTCGTCTTTTCGCAATCAGCTCCCCGCTCCCCCCACCCCGCATATAGATAGATATACCATGCCCACCAACGATTACCCAACCACCTCGCCCCCTCTCCCGTGACTTTCACCCTGGCCATGATGCAGGCCGGCCGCCCGAACCCGTCTACGCATTATGTGATCGCAAGTATCGCGCCTTGCCTCGTGTGTGCCGGGATCCCTCCAGTCCCGAGAAGAAAGCCAAACCGATGGGTTCCGCCCCGCTAATGTGCCTCGTCTCTGATGAGAGCCACGATCATGCTGTATAGATAGAAGAAGAACATGACGAGATGGAAACCAAGCTTCGTGAATGATTCCTGCAGCCAGATAACAGATTAGCATAGCACCCCACACATGAAGAGGCGGGCTCCGCGGCGCTCATACCTTCTTGTGCACGTTCAACTTCCGGAATATCTCGGTTGCGTCGAGGAGATGGGTATTGTCCACGATCCTACAGCGAGTCAGCTCGGCTTCCCTTTCCGGCGTTGGGTGCCCCGGGGAGAGCTCGGGGGGATATACTTCTTGATGTTCCACACCAGGAGTGGAAGGTTCAGAAGCACTGGCAGCCAGTATCCGTTGATGAGGAACATGAAAGTTAGGAATCCATGGACGGCGGCTTCGGGGATGATGTACGTGTTCAGGCGGTTGCAGAGGTCTATCGGGTTGATGTAATCACTACAAGTGTGTTGCGGTCAGCTTCACGGTCTCTAGGTCTCCTCCAGATCTTTCTGGCGGGGGACAAGCAGAACAATGACGTAAACCGAGAGACACCGAATGCCGACGGGGTGACAAGCGGCTCCAGGGTATACGGAATAGGTGTGGAGGACAAATTCCGGGAACAGCATACCATTCGAGATCGCTGTACATAATGGTGAAGAACACCTGGAGGAAGAGGTTGACGGCATTTATCAGCACCGCGAAGAGGTATAGCCACGCTTCGCCCGACATTTTGCTTGATTTTCGGAACACAGGTAGAGTATGGGGAGTGTGCGTCGGTCTTGAGGATTGGAGTATGACGTTCGTCGGGGTTTCGCGCGTGCTTTAGGAAGCTTGGTTAAGCACGCAAGAGCTTGGAAGTCGTTCGGCGTTGGCAGCGGTCGCAACGTTTCGAGGCGAGGCTCTTGAGAGGATAATGTTTCGTCCAGAGAAGTTAAATGGAAGCAGGCAGCTTGGAATAAATGTGTCCTCAATGGGCCGGGGCTTCGGGGTTGGATCCTGAGGCTGTTGGCGCGTGGTTGGGTGTACTGGGAACTGAAGAACCTAACTCGATGACGGGACAAAAGGACGGGAACCTAGGATGCGCTTCGAGTCCAATGAAAAAGCCGTCGTGCTGCTGGCTGGGGATGTGGCCCGAGCTCGCTCCACAATCACAAGCCCAAAATGAAGAACCAGCCACTAATTGAGGAAAAAAACCACTAACATGTGCACAGGCACGTGATCAACGTAGTCCTGGTGCCATCAATCATCATGTCGGAGGCTCTTGGTCGATTTAACTGGCATTAGACTCTCGTTTCCCCTCATGATTTTGACCAGTTGACTACCTAGCTTGTTTTACCCCATTAGTTGGGGGCCTGCCCTCAATCTGGACTGGGCAGGATCATGGAGTGGGTACGTATTTTGGATTGGGATTTTGGCAACCGCCATCTAGGTAACTTATGTTCTCCCAGGTCGTAGCATTTCCACAAGATGACTCCCGTCTCCTTCTGGGAACCTGGGGAACGAAGTCGGAGAACAGGGTCGGGGTGCTGTTCCCTTCCCCGCACGATTCAAGTGCCGAATATCTGGTCTAGTGCAGGAGGTCCACATGCCCTAGTTCATTCTCTCGCCCTCTTGCCCACATGTGCAAGGGGGAATCCAACCGAGTGCACAACTCGGGACGTAAAACGGCAAAGATGGCAGGTCCGCCAGAAGCCACGGACCGCCACCCCGTCGTCATCATAGGCGGCGGGCCAGTCGGCCTCTCGGCTAGCATCCTGCTCTCCCTCCGCGGCATCCCGCACGCCCTCTTCGAGCGCCACCGGGGCACCTCGATCCACCCCAAGGCGTGCGGCATTAACCAGCGGACGACCGAGATCTTCCGCGCCATGGGTGGCGGCCTGGCCGCCGTGCGCGCCGCCGCCGCCCCGGACGACGTCAAGGGCCGCACCGCCTGGTGGACGGCTCTCGGCCCGGGCGGCAGGGAGATCTTTCCCCGCGACGCATGGGGCGGTGGCGCTTACGCGGACGAGTATGCCGCGCATGGCCCTACGAGGTACGAGGTCATGCCGCAGAACCGGCTGGAGCCCCTGCTGGTGCGGAGGGCGCGGGAGCTGAACCCGGCGGCGTTGAGGTTTGGGGTCGAGGTCACGGACCTTGTCGTCGACGAGGCGGATGGTGGTGGGGTCCGGGTGAAGGTGAGGTCAAGCAGGGGCGAGGAGAGTGAGGTGCTCGCCCGGTTCGTGATCGCCGCCGATGGCGGGAGGAGCGTCACGGACAAGCTTGGCGTGCCATGGATCGGTGAGAGGGACGTTATGGATATGGTGTCGGTGCACTTCCGTTCGCCGCTCAGGTCGCGACACCCGGATCCGCGCAACTTCATCATCTGGTTCACTCACCCGGACCAGGGAGGTAGTGTCAGGACCGGGTACCTTTACCAGATCGGCCCCTGGCCGTTCGACAGTCCGGAGGCACGAGACAGCGAGGAGTGGGTATTTTCTTGTGCGCCGACGGCATCGGACCCGAGCAAATTCCATCGGCTGGTTTTACCCCTCGGTAGATGCAGACGGCGAAGGGGTTCGAGACAACCATGGTGGGCAGTTATTGGGCAACGGCGAGCTCGTCACCGAGTTTTTCAAGCCGTCCACCATCCCGGGCCATCACATTCCACACTTGTGGATGTCCCAAGGCAGGGCAGACCGTTGCGATCCGCGATTTGATTCCGTTGAACAAATTCTTGCTGTTGGCAGATACTAGCAGCGCATGGGAGTTTCTCGAAAGTGATCTCGTCCATGTTGAATTGGTAGGCGAAAATGGCTGGACAGATGCTTCTGGAGAATGGAAAGGATTCATCAGCGCAAAGGCCGCCATCCTGGTCAGGCCCGATGGGATCATCGCGTGGAGAGACAGCTGGGACCAAGGGCTCGCGGAGAAGTGGTCAGGTATACTCGATCGCGCACTCTATGCGACCTCATGAGCTGGCCTGCAACTGCAGGGTAGACGTAAGATTGGTGATTGATCGCCAACCCATACCACCTAGCCACGGTCCATTCTCGTCAGTACTCCCACGAAGGGACCAGGGGACTGCATTGAAAATACATGAGTATATATGAGCCACTAGCCAAAATGAATCCCACCAACTTGCCGTTGCACAACCCCTAAACCATCTGATTTTGTCATTATCAAATTGGGATATAGTGCCCCTTTCCTGATACTCGTAGTCGACCTCCCAATGACATCTTTCAGACTCTTCTCGTTGGTATTGAGGCTTGATGAGATCAAGTTCATGGTGCTTGCCTGGCACACAGACGAAAGCCCATTGTGATGGTGGCACACATGCCTTATAGGTGGAGGTGAGCCAAGGTGAGTAGCTCTGTTCTCACCTTGCACTCAGATTCTACCCCAGCTTTATTTACTGTCACAAGAGTGTTGCAGCAGACGCGTGCTGACGTGGTGGTCAACATCTCACTCGATATTCTCAGATATCGCGTTGGCCTTCTGGTCTGTTCCCTTTTCTATCCACCAACCTGTTTCCTTTTCCACCCATTGGTCTGGTACCTCGTCCATTTTTCTCGGCAACATCGTCCTTTCCTCTTCGCCCGCCCGCCCATCCACAAAGTATCTAGCCTGCAATCCAACTCTCTCTCGACCAAACCTAAGCATCCTTCCGGCGCGATCTGTCTTTGATATCTCGGGTCAAGCTTTCCTCCGGCGCAGTCCATCTTCGATATCTCCAGTAAACACTCCCTCCGGCGCAGTCCATCTTCGATATCTCCAGTAAACACTCCCTCCGGCGCAGTCCAACTTTGATATCTCCAACAAGCACTTTCTTTGCCCTTGTCTACTCTCACGGGCACTGCGATATTTTGCCTGGTAAGCTCCCCTACCGCACATCTACCGCACATATCACATATCCAGAATATCCCCAGCCTTCTCTCTCAGCTCCCCAACTGACCAGCAAACCAAGTCAAGAAAGGATCCCACCTTAGGACTGCCTTTACATCCTCGACCACTTCTCCCTCCTCTACACAAACAACAGCACTTCCTCTCGTCCCACACCATCCCACACCCATCCCGCTCCTTCATCCAAGCAACAAGCAAAAGTAAGTCAGTCGCCAAGGGATTCCAGCCTTGATATCTCCTCCTACCACGTTTCCCCTCCTTCTTCCACAGACAACGGCACTTCCTTCGCTCCTGCCCCAACTCCACTTCTTGATCCAAGAAGTGAGCGAAAGTAAGCCACCAGGGAATATCCTCTCGGACCTCCTTTGATATCTGATACCTCTGCCTTTCCCCTTCTTCCTCCCACAGACAACATCACCTCCTTCGCGCCTACCCTAACCCGACTTCTTAATCTAAGAAGTGAGCGAAAGTAAGCCACCAGTGAATCTCAGCTCAGACCTGCTTTGATATCTCCTACTTCTGCCTTGCCCTTCTCCCTCCCACAGACAACAGCACTTCCTCCGTTACTGCCACATCTGTCCTGCACCTCCCCCCAAGTAGCAAGGTAAGTCACTAGCAAATCATCGCCTAGGTCTGCTTTGATATCCCACCTTGCCCTTCAATATCTGCCTTTGCCGTCTCCCTCGGTGAGACCACGACATTTTGTCTGCTACTACATACAGCTCACCCTTACCCTTCTACCTTCGGTACAAATCTCCTGGTGCAGCCTCTAATATCGCCAGACAGGACTTTGAGCAGGTCGCCGTTCTCACTGCTGTGTGCATGCCAATCTCGCCACTGCACTGCGTCTTCCGTCGTCTTTCTCGTCGTGCTTGCCGCCATCTTGAAGACAGACTTACCGTCTTTACCAAGTTCCTCTCACCTTGGTTGCCGGTGACCTTCGGTACGTATCTCCTAGACCCATCCATATACAGGCATTATTACCACTATTGTTCGGACTACCTACCCTTCACATCTCCTATCTCGCTGTGTGCAGCGGCGTCTTCCCTTGGCAAGATATCTTGCATCCCTTCTCACATCCCCTTCTCGCCGTGTGCAGCAGCGCCTCCCCCGCAATCAACTTTGCAGTATTTCTCACATCTTATCCTCTGCAGTACCCTCCCTACTCAGCTTTTACTCTATCACCTTAATCAAACATGGATCCCTCGTCGTCCTTGCCGTCGGACCCATCCTTAAAATACAAAGCGCTGTCACAGGCTGGACTTTCTTGCCCCTCCATCACCAACTCTACCCCCATCCAGCCAGGAAATATCCAATCCTCCTCGATGGAGCCCTATCCTGGAGTTCCTTACACCAGCCATGCCAGGGATTTCGAGTTTAGATGGCTCAACACGGAGATGACCATGGTGGATGGCACGGTGTATTGCGAGCACTTGATCCCAGCTAAGACGGTATTCGGTATTCCTATCGTCCTGATCCACGGCGAGTTCCATACAGGATCGGTAAGTTTCAATGCCTAGTCCACACAAAAATTCCTCAAAGAAAAAGACACTGACATCAGTCTCAGATCTGGCTCAAGA
Organism: Phialemonium atrogriseum; assembly: GCF_030411735.1. Taxonomy (NCBI): domain Eukaryota; kingdom Fungi; phylum Ascomycota; class Sordariomycetes; order Cephalothecales; family Cephalothecaceae; genus Phialemonium; species Phialemonium atrogriseum. Next base: position 103,152 of record NW_026848184.1, on the reverse strand, counting down.
CAGCCGACAACCGCCCCGGATGGGCAAATTACTTCCTTAGCCAGGGCTACTCTGTCTATATCATCCACATCCCCCCCACTAGACAGTCTTCTGGCATGCTCTCACAGGTCGAGAATGTGATCCGGCCAAACATAGAGCTGATTGAGAATGAGGCCACTTCGCTGGCAAACTCGGCGACAGCAGACTGGGGCACGGCGAAACTCCACAACCAATGGCCAGGGGTAAGTCATGACCAGCCCTTATCTTCCTGATTCCCCTCCTGCCTTTTACCTGGCTATCCCTTTGCCCTTTACCACACTTGTTACTCTGTCTTCCACGTGCTGTACTGCCCTTGTCCTTTGTCCTTGTCCTTGTCCTTGCTGTTTCCTTGTCTTTTACCCTGCATACCATGCTGCCCTGCACCTTGTTGTTCCTACCCCTAAAATAGGTATCTGGCCCATACTAACAATTCGTGCTTGCAGACTGGACGCTGCGGAGATCTGATATTCGACCAGTACATTGCTCGCCTCACCCCGCTGTGCTTTGAACCCCCAGAGAGACAGTTGCTGGCCCAACGGGCAGTAGCCAGTCTCATCCAGATGACAGGCCCAGCAATCCTGATAGGCGAAGGGACAGGAGCCAACACAGCCTGGCTAGTTGCCGATTACAAGCCGGAACAAGTTCGTGCTGTTCTTGCCATTGAGCCTAGCGGGCCTCCTTTCTGTCTGCCATACGAGGATGACGAGGACAACAAGCGCCGATACACCCCCTTTCTCCGTCATGTGCCAGGGCTTCGACGCTATGGCCTCGCCGACATCCCCATGAACTTTGATCCACCGACGGTGATCAATGACATAAAGGACTTGGAGGATCCTACCTGGAGCCCCCTTAATGTCTCCCAGGTGATGCGGAAGGACGGCCCAGGGTCCTACTACAGCCAGCAGGCTGATGGCATTGTCGGCCTCCACAATGGCGATTCCCTCCAGGCTAGAGAGGGCCAGGAGAGCATAGGCGACAAACCAGTCCGCAAGCTGCCGTGCCTGCAAAGAATGGCCCACGCGGTCATCACCACAGAATGCAGCCCGCACAGCCTGTACGACTGGGCCACAGTCAAATTCCTCCAAGAGACGGGCACCCAGGTAGAGCACATTGAGCTGGCCAAGCAAGGCATCCACGGGAATGGGCCGCTGTGCTTTTTAGAGAAGAACAGCAACCAAGTCGCTGCGGTGCTCCACAACTGGATCCAGAGGAACGTCGCCATGGTCGCAGACTCCGTGCTCCGAGTCACAAGCGTCCAGAGTCTTTTCACGCTGAGCGGCATTGGACAAACGGGATCGGCCGCGGGAGCATCGGGAGAACTTGGCGAGCTCGCGCCGCCATTCAATCAGATGCGCGTCTCGGCGAACAACCACGGCCAGAGAAGCGGTAAGTTTATCTCGCAACACCACCACCTCGTACGTTCGACTAACGGGCACCCTCGCAGTAGAACTTGCCAATGTCCCGGCGCCCGTGGTCCTGCCTCCCCGTGGGGGTTCAAGGGGCCAGCAGGCGGTGCCCACGCACCCACCCCGCCTGGCCCACCAGGCGGGGGGTTACCCCGTGGAGCTGCGGCCCTCTGCGCCTCGAGTCCCCTCCGAACCCCTGGCAGGGCCAGCCAGCGGGCCTCGTCTCGACACCCGCGGGCCCTTCGCACCGACCCCGCCCTCTCCCAGCGCCTCGCCTTCTGCCCTCGCGGGCCACGCTTCGGGGGGCCAGTCAAACGGCCCCATCACCCGGGTCGCCCGGGTCGCGCCCGCCCCGCCCGCCGCTCCCGTCCGCCGCGTGCCTCTCCTCGGTCCCGCGCCTCTCGCCGCCCCGGCCGTCCCCGCGGCGCCCGTCCTGCCCGTGGCTCCTGCTCCGCCTGCGGCTCCCGTCTCCCCCGCGGCGCCCATCCTCCCCTCGGCCCCCGCCCCTCCCGCGGCTAGCGCCCCCGTCCCCGCCCCCGCCAGGGCCTCGTGGCCCAGGCAGGCGTCGGCCCGGGCGGCCGAGCAGCTGAGCGCGACGTACGAGACGTACGGCGTCGCCCCTGTCGCGGTGCCGAAGCGGCGGCGGCGGCGGCGGCAGGAACGGGAGGACGGCGGCGACGGCGAGGAGGAGGACGACGACAGCGAGGAGGAGTACCGGCCCGTGAGGAAGCGGCCGACGACCACGGCCGGGAGGCTCGCTGCGCGTCGCCCGCGGCGCGAGCGGTGAGTCTCGCCCCTGCCGGTCGGCCTGTCTGCCCTCGTTGCTGTGCGTGCGGCTTTTCTTTGGTGGCGGTGACTGTGGTGGTGGCTGTGGCGGCTGTGGTGGTGGTTGTGGTGGAGGTGGCGGCTCTCTGGCTTGGTTTGGTCTGATGATGGCTTCTGCCGTTTTGGAGGACCGGCTCCTACCATTTGCCGCGGGGGTCCCTGCCTCTGGTTTTCTTTCTTTTTCTTTCTCTTGCAGGGGCGGCTCTTGCCTTGGGGTTGCGATGGCACTTGCCAGTTTCACAGGAGCTCTCGCCACTTTTCACGGTGGTTATTTCCTTGGTTGCATTTTAGACTGGTGGCTCTCGCCTGGGGCTTTCAGGGGCTGTCGCCCTTTTCAGCCTGGTTCCCGCCCTGGTTCAGGATCACTCCTGCCCTGGTTCTCTCGATGGTTCCCGCCCTGGTTCAGGATCACTCCTGCCCTGGTTCTCTCGATGGCTCTTGCCTTTGGTTTTCGGTTTCCGACATGATAAAGGGGGCAAGGGGCTAGATAAGGGATATGGAAATAAAAGGAGTTGGGGGCGTTGGCAAATGCATCGAGATTCCAACTAGACTCAGACCACATGCATCTTGTGATTAAGTGTACTTGACTATATATACCTAATGAACCTCACTGGCACGATAGGTTTCAGCGAACCTTTGGGAACTAGAAGGAGAGAAGTGCTTGGGCACACTCGGCTGAGCTGCGCTCCATCCTCACCAGGACAGGAGCCTTCAGGGCCCGGGGGACCCAAATTACCAGAGGAGCTTGCCCTATGCAGGTAGGTAGCTAGACGCTGATGTGGGGATGGATTTGCCACTGGGTTTGAGGATCTGGGCTTCTATTTATCTCACAAGTCCAAATCACCACCGGAAGCTGATGATGGCATTGTGGCTCCAAAATACATGCAACAAACATGCCAAAGTGGATGAGTTTGATGATGGTGTAGGTATCTGGCAACCACAAACAAGCAGTTGTTTACAAGGATTGTCACGTGAATCTAGAAGGATGACTAGGCCCAGAAAGTCTAGCCCCTGCAACACCTGCGCCCCACATTGCGATTCAACACGCGGATTTGGCGACGACCCGAATTATTTGCTGCAGACGACTCATTCAGCAGTACCCCGTATTCAGGAAGCATGGCAGGCTCAGTACTGGCCTCCGGGTCTGCATCCTTGCGGACATCTTCCGCTTCCGTCCTTGCCGCCTCCCTGCGAGCAATGACGCTCGCACCCCGGATCCGACCAGCTCAAGCGACGGCGCATCAAGTTCGGCATCTCTCCTGGACCGCTTCTCCCTCCCCGGCGAGCCGACAATTGACCATACGGACCCCGATGAATGCGGTACCACAGACATCGACGGCCGCAGGGGCTGTTTCAGAGGCAAGGCCGTGTGGCGTGGTGGCCTTCCAGCAGCAGCAGACAAGAGGCATGAAGGTCCAGAGCTCGGTGAAGAGACGGTGCGAGCATTGCAAGGTGAGATCTTCGGTTTGCACTGGCAGTGGTTTTGGGGCACAATTCGGATGAAGGAACAGTCTGTGATGGGCAAAACAACTCACGAGGAGCCTACGGCAATCAATGGCAGTTGGCTAACACGTGGGATTCCAAACAGGTCGTTCGACGGAAGGGAAACAAGCGACACAAGGGTTACATCTACATAATCTGCCCGGCAAACCCGAGGCACAAGCAGCGGCAAGGATAGATGGGGCGGCAACGTTGAGATGACCATATCGGAAGCCTGCTTGTGTTTGAAGTCGTAGGCCTTGTACAACAACTATGGGGACGTGGGCAGCTCGGGAATGTCTCTGCTAGAAGAGGATGGCGGCCGAAGGGATGAGGGAAGGCGAGAAGGCGAGAAGGGGAAATCTGGAAGCGTGAAAACTAGCCATGCCGTTGCATTGCCACTACAGACTATAGACCCTCAATATATCTCTCCATGCTCTCCCATTCCGTCTTGCCCGTCGAGAGGAGGTACCGGATATGACCCTGTGGTATCGTCGTTAGCCGAATTGGCAGTAGAAATACGAACTCGCAGCACCTGTTCCCCAAGCTTGACTGGCGCCAAACGTACCGTGTCGGTGACTGCCCGGTGCCTCTCAAACTCGCCCCGGACAAACCTCAGCGTCTCGGCGCGTGTTGTAGGATCATTGATTCGCCGCGTGGAGCGGACGATGGTCCTGTAGAGGGAGAGGGCCCTTGCGCGGAGGAGGAACTATTCGGCAGTGTCAATTGCAGGCGGTCCAGCCGTCTCGGGGGCAGGGGTTTCAGGAAACGGGACGGACATGATCCAGGCTCACGGTTGCGCCGAGGCGCGACCGGGATGGGCCGGTGGCATAGCTGCGAATGGAGTGCCACAGGAGCGGGCGAGGAGGGAACATCAAGGCGACATTGATGCGAGAGCGAGTCTCTGCGTTTGCGCTACGGGTACGGCAGCCGGGTAGGTATCAAGGCGGAAATGCTTCCCTTTTTTGGGCGGCTGATGGCTGGATGTCAACGCCAAGATTGCCGTCGCCTTTTTTTGCTTGTCGGCTTCCACTCAGACGTCACTGCCGAAGCTAGGGCCACCTGAACTTTTCCCGAAGGCGCGTCTCACCGTGTCTTGGATTCGGCCGAGAGAATAGATCAGATACCAATATCACGGAAGCAATAAGTCGTCTTTTAGCCTGATACAAGTTAGGTTTACTTGTATTTTTTTTGGCTTAGCCCTTTCCCCCCGTTCATGCCCCCGACCTGTTCGCACGCTATGCCACAACGCCGGCGAACCCCGACAGATGCTCTCGATGCTGCAAACCGGAAGACTGACGAGCAGTTTGTCGAGGAGTACTTGAGATCGACGTGAGTATCTGGTCTGCTGCAATTGAACGGGCGACCAAGAAATGCAGCAGGCCATGCTGATTAGCAGTCCCTTGTGCTGGCTAACATTTCGACTCTTGATTGATCCTTGCAAGTGACCCGGACACGCTCTGGGTGACGACATGGACACACCCCCGGTCAAACCAGACATTCACGCTCCAATTGCTGAGGTCGGAGAATCTCAGTGACGGAGAACTGCAGGCCTGCTTCGACCTCATTGCGGAGACAAGCGAGGCGGACTACAGGACCTCGAGCGTCAAGTGGCGGCCAGACAAGAAGCTCAAGGAGATGAAGTCAGCCGAGCTCCGGTACATCCTGGTCCGGGACGGGGAGGGGGCCATCGGCGGATTTACCTCGCTGATGCCGACGTACGAGGAGGGCCAGCCGGTGGTGTACTGCTACGAGATCCATCTCAAGCCCGAGATGCGGGGGTTAGTCAGCCCGGGTTATCTTCCCTAGTCTTGTGCTTTTGCGTGGCCTTGTGGTTTATTATCACTGGTGTCTTCATCAACTGACGGTAGGAAACCCCCGCACCAGTACCGGCCTCGGCGAGCTGCTCATGGGCTTTCATTCAACGGTTGCCAAGAACCTACCGCCCATCACCAAGGTCATGCTGACCTGCTTTCTGGCGAATGAGCGCGGGTTGGACTTCTACAGGAAGCTGGGGTTCGAGACGGACGAGATCTCGCCAAGGACGAGGAGGCTGCGTACCGGGGAGATCCAGCCCGACTACGTCATTCTGAGCAAGCCCGTCAGGAATGTTTGATTCATCGGGGCATGCCCGGACGACGAAATAATGGAAATCTGTCTGGTGCAGGTATGACTGTGACTCGACGGCTTGGAATGCAACGCGCCGGTGCGGCTGGATCGGACGCATCACGCCGCTGCTCAGCACGGGTTTATTTGGGTTCACTCGCCCTTTCCAATGGAAAAAGACGGCCAATTTGGGAAGCAGAAGAACAACAACAAATTAACAGGCTACCGGTATATCTTCCAAGAAGAGATCCTCATGGCCGACGGCAATCGTTGACCTATATGTTTGTTCCCCACAGCCACAACTCACCACTTGGCCTCCCCACCTGGAGATTGGGAAATGGGCGATCCAAATGAGCATCGCCACCCACAGCGTTTCAGCCCTAGAGCGCTAAGGCCCCTTGGTTCGTGTTTCTTGGTGCATTGGCAGCCGATTTGATTGGCTTTCTCAATGTCAGCTCATGCCTAGTGTAGTGTAGCCGTGGTCTGACAGCTTTGGTTACCTAGTTAGCATGGTAAGCTACAGGGTATGTATAAATGAGCAAGACGCGCCAGTTGGGCAACAGCATTCTTGTTCCAATTGACCTCTGTCAACTCAACTCCCAATTTTGCTCCACAAGGCCATATTTGTTATTATTCTTTTGCCAACGAATCCTCTACAATGGCGGACCCATCGGCTCAGCAGACGCACCAGCAATACTACCAGCAGCAGCAGCCTCAGCAGCCGCAGGCTCAAGTGTATGACCCACAACAATACCAGCAGCAACAGCTGGCGCAGCAGCAACAACTACAACATCATCAACAGCAACAACCAGTGCTGGCCCAGCAGCAACAACACCCCCAGCAGGTTCAGCAATACCACCAGCAGCAGCAGCCTCAGCCCCAGTATGCCCAGGGCCAGAATGCCGCTACCCAGGAGTGGCAGAACAGTCTGATGGACTGCGGTCCCTGCGAGACTTGTCTCTTGGGCACCTGCCTGCCATGCATCCGTAAGTTTTGCCGCCCGTCCCAGACCCTCCCAATGGCCTCGCTCTAGCTCCCACGAGATTCGCCCAGCTAACGTCGGCGTAAAACTCCAGTCCTCGGCAAGACCTCGGAGCGCATGAGAGACCCGACGATGCAGTCCTACGAGACCTTCAACAACGACTGCATCATTATGTGTGCCATCACCTACTTTGGCTGCGGCTGGATGTAAGTACACACACAAACACACCATTGGATGCCCAACTTCCGAATCCCCCTTCCGTCCTCGTTTTTTGGTTCCCCTCGCTGACAAAAACGTCCCCCACAGCTACGCCATGCTCAAGCGGTCCGAGATCCGCGAGCGCTACGGCATCAAGGGCGACGGCACCGGCGACTGCTGCGCCGCCTACTGGTGCGCATGCTGCGCGCTCATCCAGCACGACAAGGAGGTCATCGCGCGCACCAGCCCGGCCGCCCCCGTCGCCCAAGGCTACCAGCCGAACAAGGAGGGCATGGTTGTTCCTGCCCCGCACCAGCAGCAACAGCAACAGCAACAGCAGCCGCAGCAGCTCCAGCAGCAGCAGCACCAGCACCCGCAGCACCAGCAACAGTCGCCGCTGCCGTAGAAAGCAGGGGGGGCCGTTGGGATATGCCTGTCGTTGAAGCCGAAAACGACGTCGTTGGATACAGTGCTCGGACCGAGAACCTTTTCCTTCTCTCTTTTCTTTGAAAGTTCCTGCCGCAAGTCCTGCGATCGGACGCAGCCCCTGGGCAGTATGGGGTTATTAATACATGAGGTGGTTCGTGGTGGCCCTGAACCAACGGATAATGAGTGGGCGGTCCTACACCCTGAAAAATGGGACCTGGTGATTTCGTATACCCAATTTGACTTGGTCTGTAGCTTTCTATCGTCTAGTTCAGAAACTTGCTTCGCAGATGCTTCAATGCCTTGCTCTCGTTAGGCTGGGATTCGTAGGTCGAAGAACGAACTTCCTCCACGTGCGTATGTCGGGCTTGATGATCCGCTCCTTTTCTTTCGGTGACAGTGAGAGCCGCTTGAAGGCTCGTATTCATGGTGTCTCAGTGAAACCGAACACAAAAGATAGGTTGGAAAGTACGAATGCCTTAGAATCTCTTGCACGGCTTGAATATGGGTATCTGACCGTAACCCAGTACGAGAAAGACGTGACACAATATCATCTCAAGAGGCAGCGACAGACTGGCGATGATAAAGCGAATATTTTGTCTTGATTTGACACTGCCCCATGCATAGGCCCGATACAGCGCCGATAGCCCATCACCTCTGCTCTGCCCAGAAACAGATATAAATAAAGCCAGCGTGCTCTACTCCCATCCGCGATACCCTGAGCCCCAAACAAAACTGGGAGGCACGTGAGGTCGACAGCTCCTCCTCGACCCCGTGTCTACCGACGCCTCATCCCACTCTGGGTGGACCCCTTATTCAGCATGAACTCCTCTCTTCCCTACCGCTGTTGAAAACACCCAGACTAGACCCAGACTGAACATCCATGGTAGCACGAAGCGATACCGTTATTCCCCGAGCTATACTTCCGTACCTCAATTCATTGCGAACACATCAGCGCCTGAACTTTCCTGCCCCAATGAACTCCTAACAAATCGATCCCAAGCCAACTTTCAAGTCCCAGCCTCCCTCCCCTATCGAGGGGACCGCACTATTTCGATATTTTTCTCATGCCTCCTCCGGCTCTTTCCTGCTGACGTCGGCGATGAACTTCTGGTACTGCTCATCCTCATCCAGGACCTTGCCGCCAAGCTTCGTCCTCGGCATCAACTCCTTGTTATCCGGTCTGAGCGGCTTCATCGCCCACAACACGCTCGGCTGCGGCGGCGGCGCGCCGACGACCTCTACCTCGACCTCGCTCGGCCTCGACGGCGCCCGACCGGTCCGCGCGCCAGGCCCCTTATCGTCCAACGACAGTCCGGCGGCGGCGGGGGTCGCGGCGCCGTCCTCCTTGGTGGCGGGTTCCGCGCGGGGCAGCCTCATGGCGAGCAGGACGTACTCTGCCCTCGTCATCCTGTCCATGATGTCGTCCATGTATCGGCGGACCTCCTCCTGCGGGCCCACCACCCTCGCGAGGTGCTCCAGGTGCCGTCCCGTGGGCGTGAAGAGCCGGATCGTGACGGGCTGGTAGTAGTCCAGCGCCGGGTCCGCGACGGGGTATTCGGATGCGCTTCCCTTGCGGACAATCAGGAAGGACGCAATCACTTGCTGGCCCGCCGGGACAGCGACGTATTCCAAGATGCTGAACTTGGGGAACAGGTACCGATCGCCTGTGCCCCCCGAGAACTCGAATACCACGGCGGATATGTCAGGCTTCGGGGGAGGCGGGGGAGGTCCCTTTGAGCGAAGTGCCTGTTGCGGGGGCTGTTGAACCGCTTGTGATGTCGGGGTGGGAGTTGCTGTGCCGAGGCCGTCCACCGTGCTATTATTGAGCTTTGGTGTCGCCGAAGGGGCGCTCGAGGGGGCGGGTGACTGAGTCTTGTTGCGCTCGAGTTCCCTCGCCACCTTATGTTTCAACCGGTCAAGGACGGCCTTAAGATCCGTAGCGTCGGAGAATTGAGGTCGGTTCTCTGCTATTCTACGCACCGTGTCCCTCGTCCTGGGCTCGTCGAGCGCTGTCTTGACAAGAAGGACAACCAAGGGATCGCTCCCCGGTGGCGGCCGCAGATCTGTCGAGGTCTGCTTGGGGTTCGAGGCCAACACGATGTCTAGTATTGTCCTGACCTCATCGGCGAAATACCGCACTGTCTTCCCATCGACCAGCAGCCTGTCTGCCGAGGGACCTTGTGGAGTCCCCTTCCTCTTGCTCTCCGCTGTGATCTCGTCGATGATTGCCTGGAACCTCTCGAGTTCATGCTTGGCCGCATCGCCCTGTGCCACTCTCTTCATCAGGTCGCGTAACTGTGGGTCCTCGCCCGCCTTCTCTGCCAGCGTGAGGATTATGGGATCAGTGCCTGGGGCAGGCTTGCCCGCAGTTCCTGTGACCTGGGCTCCATTAACGCCAGGCCGTGTTGCCGGGGTCCCCCCTAGTGGAGTTCCTGGCGGTCTTCCGGGGGCTCCCACGGTCGTCGACGGTGTCGGAGTAGCGGCTGACGGGATGGGCGACGGTGATGGCTGGGTGGGCTGACCCGGGATGGGTGTCGCGGCAGCGATGGGCCGATGGAGGGCCTGGGGTGTAGCTGAGCTCGGCGCGGCTGAGCCCGGTGGCAGCACCGACTCCGTGCCTCGAGGCGAGGCCGTTGGGTTTGGAGCGGCGGGGATTGTCGATGGAGGCGGCCTCGACGCGTCTCGTGTAGTCGCTGCTGGCTGTGGCTGAGATTGTGTTGCTAGTTCAGCCGCGGCTAACTTTGGTGTTTGTACCGGAGGCTGAAGGGGTGTCTGAGGAGGAGACGATGCTGCTATCGAGGGCGTGGGAGGTGGAGGCATGATTCCATTCGGGGGGCCGTATTGGATAATGGGCCGGACGGTAGGGCCCGGGGGCGGAGGCGGAGGCGGTTGAGGAGGCTTTGGGTCTTTGACGACATACATGGTAGCTTCGAAGACGTGAGGCTCGACGGTTATAACGACCTGGCCAACCTTGGTCATGCTCTCTTTGGCGGGATTATTGGGGTCCTCGACGACACCCTTGCGTTTTGACGGTTTGGACCAGAATTTCTCGAAGATGCCTTCGCTGATCCATCTGCTTCGCGACCGCGAGAGGGACTCGGATAGGACACCGCTAGAAGGGCAGTCAGCGTGGAATGTACAACCAAGGGAATTAATGGTCAAAGATGTCTGCTCCTGACCTCTCTATAATGGATTGATATTCCTTGTCCGGCAAATCGTTCGGCTGCGCATCCTCGACAGTAGGCAGAGGTTTCCCGGCCTGTATTGACCTGGGCAAGGGCGGCTTGGGTTCTGGGACTGGTGTAGCCTCAGGTTCTTGGGCTGATGCCGGAGTAATAGAGCGACGCTCTGGGGGTGTCAGAGTCCTCCTCTTAGAAAGCTGATCGACGCGAGCAGCAGCGCGTGCTGGGAGCTTCCTCTTCCTCTCCATTTGGAAGGACTAGGCGACCCAGCTCGAGGATAGGTGAAGGAGGTAAGGAAGCTGTCATAAAGTCATCGGAAAATGCGGGCAGATCGCGCGGCAGGCGTGGCAGGCACAGCGAGAGGTTGCTAGTCGAGGGATATCTAGTCGAGGGGTATCTAGTTGCTGGACGCGTCAAGTAATGCAACTGCTGGCGATGTGAACAGCTTGGCGGGGGAGGACAAGTTGGCGGGGAAGTAATGGCAGACGCGGGTCGTCGTAAAGGAAGTCAGAAAGAGAATGGGGGAGGAAATTGGGGCACGTTGATTTATTGATGGTCAGAGCCAAAATGAGAATGGGTTAAGAGACACCCAATGTCCTGGTGCGCTAAAGCAGAAGCAGGCCGGTGATTGGGTGCCAGCGGGTGCTCCGCGGGGAGGACCCGTTGACCTCGACAACCTTTTTTCTATTCTTTTTCTGATTCGGCTTTTGTTTCCTCTCTTCATCTACGAGTAACAATCTGCCTTTTACTTCCTCTCTTATTAGTGTGCAATTGCTTTGTGCTCTCTAGAATGTGGCTGCCTCTCCAATTGTTTTCTGGGACCTTTTGGGCCGTATCTGGCTCCAATCCCTCACTCACCCTCTGAACCAATTGTCCCAGCAGAAGCTCTAACTGTATGCAAGCGTTGTTTTGTTGCGGCTGACGGGGAGCTTTGATCAAGTGGGACGTGTGATAAGCCGCATCATTAGCGCGCCTCTTAGCCGTGCTAACAGAAATGGCATGCCCTGAACACCTTGAATAGGCGAGGATCTCCGTATCTTCTGCTAGTGCTCCAAACATTCCGCCTCTGGGTCACGACCTCTGGCTCCAACGTCAGGCGTGCCTCGTCATGAGGGATGGCGCAGCTTTGTAGCGGAGGCTGTTAGTCTACTCACGTTTCGCAGAGTCTATGATGGAAGAAGTCTTGTAGCCCTTCCTCATCATTAGTTAGGCCACGGTTGTGGAACAGTTTGAACGTTAAAAACTGAAGCATGCCAATCTGCAGAGCTTAACTCGGCTTCGCCCTTCAACACCATGTCTGCTCGCTACTGGCCAATCGCCTTGGTCGTGGCAGTGCCACTTGGGATCTATATTCTCTTTCTCGGCCTGAGCACCATTTCTTTCTTCCAACGCCAGTAAGCAGCAGCATTCATGAGCTCGAGTTGCACTTTTGTAAAACTGCGACGCGAGTGGGCACACGATACGGTGCTGACTGTTCTGTCAGCTTCCTCTATGCCCATAAATTCCACACCTTGTGGTGGAATGACGTGAATAACCCGGAGTATTGGGGTTTCGCCAGTCAGTTGCCTCCTGAGTCATTTTCTGTTTAAACGGCGTGCGAATAGCTGACGCCACTGTTGCCCAAGAAAACCAAGTCACGCCTCTCTCGCTGACAACAGTGGACGATGAGACTTTATATGCCTGGCATATTCTCCCTCTGCCGCTATATGCTAAGCACGAGGACGAGCTCATCAGTCAGCCCTCAGGACTTAGCAAAAGTTTTACCAAAACCAAGAACTTCAAATTGCTGAAGGAAGACCCTGATGCCAAACTTATCATCTACTGTGCGTCCCCGGCCTCCCCATTCTCTCAGGGGTGTTCGCTAACTAAAGCCCGGCAGTTCATGGAGTAAGACAATCCATACATCCGCAACCTAGCAACCCAAAGAAAGCTAAGCACTAACCCCCTCTTTCCCATGTCTAGAACGCCGGCCACCTCGCCCAAGCCATCCGGCCGGCATCGTACCACGTCCTAACCGACACGTCGCCGCACCACGTGCTAGCCATCGACTACCGCGGCTTCGGGCATAGCACGGGCAAGCCGAACGAGGCGGGACTCATCCTCGACGCCGCGGCCGCCGTGGACTGGGCGATGCACGTGGCGGGCGTCGGCTCCGACCGCATCGTGCTGCTCGGCCAGAGCCTCGGCACGGCCGTCGCCGCCGCCGCCGCCGAGCGCTACGCCGCCGAGGGCGTCGACTTCGCCGGCGTCGTGCTGGTCAGCGGCTTCAGCAGCCTGCCCGCCATGCTGGCCGACTACGCCATCGCGGGGTACGTGCCGGTCCTGCGCCCGCTCAAGGTCTGGCCGTGGCTGCTGCGCTTCGTGCTGCGCTTCATGGCGGACAGGTGGCCGAGCGCCGACCGGCTGGGGGAGATGGTGCGGGTCGTAAAGGGCAGGGGCGGGCGCTTGAGGTTGGGGTTGGTCCACGCGAAGAACGACTGGGATATCCCGTGCCACGAGGATGATAGGCTGTTTGCCGCTGCTGTCAGCGGGACCGTCGATGACCCGGATGGTATCGATCCAGAGATCCTTGCCGAGGAGAAAGACAAGCGGACCATAGACAAGGGGAAGTCTGCGTTTGTCACCACGTGGAGAGACGGTGACATAGAAATCCGGCAAGAGTTATTCCCTTACGGAGGTGAGTCAGAACGGGACCGGAAGGATGGGCCCCTGGATCATCCTGAATGCTGACATCTTGCAGGGCACAACGATATCATGATGTATGCTCCCGTCACCATGGCTGTTATGCGGGCGTTTGACTCTGCAGCCACTGCAGACCCGTGAAAGAATATTGCGACCGTATAGTAGCATAGATAGTGGGAGACAGGCTGAAATATCAAGGATAGTCCAAAAGAAAAACGGCAATACCCCTCATGCCTACATTAAAATACCTTAGTAGCACATCCCGTACGCCATCTGAAATCCCAACCGTACGAACACTAGGAATCGTATCCCCATCCAAGCTGCCTATTGACCTCATTCATCGCATTGACTCCCGCCCTCACGAAGGCTGCGGCGGTATTTTCGGAGGCGCTGTCAAACGTGGGAGGGGCGCCTTCCGACAAGAAGAGCTCCTGTTGGCCCAGGGTGCCCTGCCGCTTCTCGAGCACGGCACGGTTGATGGCTCTCCCCCACATATTGTACCACTGGGCCTCGTCGATGCTGACAAACTCGCGGTCGCCGTCGGTGGTGGGCTTGGAGAAGGACCACTCGGCGACGAGGACCTCGAACCGCTTGGTCCGGAAGAAAAGGTACGGCCATGTGAAGAGGAAGGTAGCGGTGAGGATGCAGAGCCAGAGAATCCAGGTCGTCAGCCGCCACTCGTTCGTCTTGCACTCGTTGTACACCTCAACGGCCTCGTCCATGACGGGGACGCTGATGCAGATGGCGCCGCGGTAGTTGGTCGAGCGGATCAGCGAGTTCAGCTTCTGCCGGACGCGGTGCTCCTCGAAACCGACCATCTTGCGCCGGAGGGTGAAGCGCTTCAGCCCGGCGTGCTTGGCGCAGTACCGGTGGCACCATTCGGCCAGCGAGGGCTTGTGGGCGCTAAGCTGGATGCCCTTCCTCGCCGACGGGTCCCTCGAGCGCAGCACCGTCCCGCGATACGCCTTGTCGGCGTTCTCGACGGTGCGCAGCTCGCGCCACGACAGTCGGCGGGTCGCGTCCGAGTAGAGGTAGGGGGTCAGCTCGACCCTGACGTCGAAATCGACCACCGTCTTATTCTCCTTCTTGCCGCCGTTGTTGACTGTCTGCCGGTGCGTGCCGAGGATGCGGACATACGGCCGCGGTGGCAATGAAGCCCACCAGAGGATGTGTTCCTCGAGAAGTTTGGGGTCCGTGTCTAGTCGGCTGTCGAGATAGTACTCGACGCCAGTGGTCTCATCTCTCTTATACTGTGGCACCATGAAAGATGGGCCAGGGGTCAGGAGAGGAGCACTGCTGGCGCTGGCCTCGTCGTAGAGGGGCGGGAGGTCATCGCCTATAAGTTCGGGGGCATCATCGTCGATATATCCATCGATATCGACAGCGCTATGCTGGGTGTGGAGCGAGAGAGCGTCGTCGCCACCGGGGCGTGGAAGATCGGGGGATGGTGGTTTGCCCATGACTTGCAGCAGAGACGTAACGCTCTAAAGTGGCGGTCGGGCTTGAAGTAAACTGCAATGATAAACACACGCTTCAAATACAACTGCAACGAGGAGGCCGATAAATACGAAGACGAAGACAAGGAGCAACCCAACTTCTGTTACGGGAGGAGGAGGAGACGGGAAGGATCAAGACAACAGCGGCGCAATGGAGGCGCAGCAACACGCAACACCCTGGACATGATTCGCCCACGAGATCCCCCACCTCCAAAGAAAAACATGACAGTATATTAAACCCCGAAGCTAGTACCCTATTGGCAATTTGGCAGTCCTACCATAGGTAGTACGGATTACGATTGTTTCGAATTATAACCTGTTTCCTCTCGCAATCACAAGATGGAATCTAGGCATCAGGTGTGGTCAGGGTTCGGGTTAGCAATGGAGGTCGGTGCACGGACATATTCTGGAGGAAGACCCCACTAAGGTACCCCACCATCCCGGCCCCGGTTGTCTAACGGAGAGCTGCATCTCAAACAAGCACAAAACGATTGCCGATAGGTACTGAATGCTTTAATCTGTCCTTTTGGAAGTTTTGATTCATTGCGCACCCCGCCGCCCCGTACCGACTCTAATTTGTAACTCCTATCGAGAAGCTATATCGACGACTCACCTCCTCCGCCATGTCTCAAGAGTCCAAGGCCGTAGACCCTGCCGCCGAGCAGGCGGCCGAGACCCTCAAGAGCATGTCCGAAGCTCAGGGCGCCGCCGTCGAGTCTGAAGACGACTCGGGGCCCGAAGGTCCCGCTTCCGCCGGGGACTCCACTGCCGCCGCGGCCTCTACTGCCGAGGCGAGCAAGAAGAAGGGCAAGAAGGTGTCGAAGCGGAAGAAGCTCAAGGACGCCCTGACCCGCGACCGCGACCCGCAGGCCGAAATCAAGAAGGCCATCGGCGGCCTCACACCCCAGCAGATCTCCGAGCTCGTGCAGCTGAACCCGGCACTGGCGCAGGAGATCGCTGCCGAAAACAATGCGCGGGCCGGGAGCTCGTCGGGCGGCGTTGCGGATGCCAGCGACATCCTGAAGACGCTCAGTTTGGAGGACATAATGACGGGACTGGCCAGCAGCGGGAAGAACGTGAAGGACATGGCGTCATACAAGTTCTGGAGCACGCAGCCTGTCATGAAGTTTGGTGAGAGCCAGGACAAGCCCATTGAAGAAGGGCCTCTCAAGGTCCAGAAGATCGAGGACATTCCTACGGAGCCAGCACCTCTGGGTGTGCAGGGGTTCGACTGGGTCACCATGGACCTCACCCAAGAGTCGCAGTTGAAGGAGGTCTACGAGCTGCTTAACGGGCATTATGTTGAAGACGACGAGGCCATGTTCAGGTTCAAATACTCGACCTCGATCCTCCAGTGGTGAGTCTGCTCCCCATCTCCCCCCCCTTTTTTTGCTGTGAAGCTTCCATGGTTTGCTGACGGATCGTATTCCCCTTCAGGGCATTAATGCCTCCGGGATGGAAGAAAGAGTGGCACGTTGGCATCCGGGGAGGAAAGTCTCTCTGTGCCTTCATCTCAGCCGTGCCCGTGCAGATGCGCATCCGCGGCAAGAGCATCAAGGGTTCCGAGGTCAACTTCATGGTCGTCCACAAGAAGCTCCGGAACAAGCGGCTGGCGCCTGTCTTGATCAAGGAGATCACCCGCCGTTGCAATCTGGAAGGGGTCTGGCAGGCTATCCACACGGCCGGCATCGTCCTGCCGAAGCCGGCGAGCACCTGCCGGTACTACCACCGCGCCCTGAACTGGCAGAAGCTATGGGAGGTCGGCTTCAGCCCTCTCCCGCCTAACAGCAAGCCTGCCTATCAGATACGTAAATACGCCGTGCCTGACCAGACCTCCACCCGCGGCTTGCGCGAGATGCAGCTCAAGGACGTGGGTGCCGTCCAGAGTTTGCTGAAGCGCTACCTGGACAAGTTCGAGCTCACGCCCGAGTTCACCAGCGAGGACGTTGAACATTGGCTGCTGAACAAGAACGGCAAGACGGGAGACCAGGTGATCTGGTCCTATGTTGTCGAGGTACGTGATCCTCACTAACCGGTCTATAACCCAGTCCCTCGCGCGACCACTAACCTGGGCGAAATAGGATGCGAACAAGCAAATCACCGATTTCTTCTCGTTCTACTGCCTGGAGTCTTCGGTGATCAACAACCAGAAGCACCAGGTCGTCCGGGCAGCCTACCTGTTCTACTATGCCACAGAGGCCGGCCTAACGGCCCCATTCGACCCCAAAGCCACCAAGGTTCGGCTAAACGCCCTCATCGCGGATGCCCTGATTCTCGCGAAGCGATACAAGTTCGATGTCTTCAATGCCCTCTCCTTGATGCACAACGGCCTCTTCCTCGAGCAACAAAAGTTCGGACCTGGCGACGGACAGCTCCACTACTACGTCTTCAACTATCGCCTCAACCCGATCGCCGGCGGTGTGGACAAGAAGAATAGGCTTGATGAGGATCACCTCAGTGGTGTGGGCTTTGTGATGCTCTGAGGCCCTTTCCACGGGACTAGGTGCGGCCCGCTCCGGACCACGGCTGTGTCACGGCAGTATTATTGTTGCTTGCATTTTATGTGCCGGTGCCCCTTTATAGCTTGAGCGGCGGCTCCTGCAAAATGACCAGTGCGCTATTTCAGGACGAGAGGTCGTCGTGTATCAAGTTTTCTCGAAGGTGGCTAAGTGCTGCGGGAGCAGAAGCGGATTCAGAGCGCATGGCATTTAGTTCCGGCGTAGACAAGTGGAGGAGGTGGTGAAAAAGACCCGTTTTGAACACATCATAGGTAGTCATGCCCTGCGGCTTGTATACGGCCGCGGCTCTGGGCTGCAGGCTGTATCGTGCATTCTGGACCGGGAAACAGGCCGGATATGCGAGCCTCTTCCCGGGCACCAGTCTAGGTAGAATATGTTGGCCGGGACCGCATCTGACGAGCTATGTGTATGTCTATGCAGATCTATACGAGTTTGCTTCAAATCCCAGTCCCCGAAACCATGACCCACAGTAGTGCCATTCCCCTACCCGTCCTGCTGCTTCGGCAGCAACTGCCCATGGATGGATGCATGTCTCTCTACTCCTCCTCCCCACCTTCATAGATCGATCACGCCCGCCCATCGAGCTTCTCGCCCACAGCCATCCTCTCAGCCAGCATACCATTGAACCACTCGCACCGCTCCGCGACGGGCCCGTGGCCGACGCCCTCGAGCATCTCCCCGACAGCGGGGCGCAGGTACTCGATCAGCTTCCTGCCGTGCGGGGGCGTCATCATCTCATCGGCGGACCCGTGGATGACGGCGATGCGCTCCCGGCCGACCCGGTCCGCCAGCCACGCCAGCTGTTCGGGGCTCTTGCGGTGCCACCCGGCCGCCACCATCTGCAGCATCACCCCCTTGTTGCCGTACAGTCGCGGGTCCCGCCGCTTGTGCATCTCCTCGGCAGCCCACCTCTGGTACCTGCTTCCGAACCGACCGTACGTCTGCTGCTGCTGCTGCTGCTGCTGCTCGCCCTTTTTCCCCGCAGGAGGAGGAGGGACGCGCGGCGGTCCCACGCCGGGGATGCCCGCCGCCGGGTCGGGCAGCTCGACGTCGTCAGGGCCGACGAGCCAGGCGCGGGAGAAGACGCGGAGGGCGGTGGAGCGCACCGAGGCTTCGACGCCCTTGGGCATCAGCATGGAGATGCGGGTGGCGGCGTTCTCGGCAAAGGTGGTCGTGTTCTCGATCGCGGCCGCCGTGCTCACCAGCGTCAGGCTGCTGAGGGCCGAGGGGATCAGCATCGCCACCTCCTGGGCGATCATGCCGCCCATCGAGATGCCGGCCACGTGGACCTGGCGGGTCTGCTGGGTGGAGGGCGCGGTGGTCGTCGTGGTGGTGGCGGTGGGAGAGGGAAACGGGGATACCCAGCCGACGTGGGCGAGGACCTCGATGGCGTCCTTGGCCATCTCCGAGGTGCTGTACCGCATCAGCGGCTTGTCGCTCTCTCCAATGCCGCGGTTGTCGATCAGCAGCACCGAGTACTTGTCCCCGCGCTGGTGGCCGAAGTGTAGCGTCTGCCGCTGCCACACGGTTTTGACGCTGGCGAGGCCCATGATCAACTGGACGGGGGGAGCGGTTAGTGGAATGACAAGTCAGGGCACACGTGCTGTGGCGCGGACTCACCAGCAGCTTGACAGGGCCGGAACCGTGAATCTCCCAGGAGATATTGAAGGGCCCGCCGCGGCCTTCGGCGACGGGAAGGACGCCCTTTTGGGTTGGCTCAAGGTTCCATACTGCTGTTTCGAAGGCCGGATGCTTGAGCGTTTCCGCCACGGTGGGATATGGCTCTGATGGCATCTTGGATATCTTGGATATCTTGGAGCTGGGACCGCAGTTAGCAAGCAGTCGGGCGGGAATGGCAATGTCTGATGAGAGACACTCACTGGTAAACACACAAACGGGTCGACGCAAGTTGGAACGCTCAGTTCTGCTCTTATACCATAAGGACAATGGGATCTATTGAATTATCGTTCGTAATGAACTACGACGTGCAAGACACACTACCTTCCTATATCCAATCACCATCCTTGCACTACCTGGATTAGGCCCAGCTGGGATTCTCGAATTGACGTTGCTGACGACGACTACTGCGTATCACGTGATTCCCTTCACTCTTGGCTCCTGGGGCTCTCACTCATTTCAAGTTCTATTCCTCAACTTGTACAGCAAGATTACGGACTTTCAGTTGCCGGCAAATGATGAGGGAGGAGGTGCCTTAGACACAGTGAATTCTTTGGCAGTACATCATGTACTGTACGGGGGGCAAATACATGCATACATCTCTACCTGTCTCGACCTTCTTGTGGGTTCAATTTTGGCATCCTGCCCTTTCACCTACGTACGGACCTAGTCCTAATGCAAGCTAATAAAAGAGGACATGGCAAGAACCATCATGAGTCGAAGGGGCCTGATGTCATCACCAATGCGGCTCGGAGGATGTTGTTTATGTATCGGGCTTCTTTCCATCTCGGTAACATCGATCTTTCCACCCAGATCAGCAAACGTGGATATCGAAGCAGGGGCCTAATAAAACGTACCATTCCAGCCTTTGGGTATCTCGATTCTTCCAAGTCCTCAGCAGGAGAAGATGGACGCAAGCAATGATGGGCTTATATGTAGGCGAGCAGGCCAGGACGATGAGCCTCGAATCCCTGAACTTGAACTCGCGGCGCATTCCGTCCTAACGTCCTTTCCAAGGCACGCCCTCCACCCACCGCCGGCCCGCTCAATCGCCGGTATCGACCTCCAAGTCCAGCTGCACGCCGTTTCCAACCCCGTAGTCCTCCAGGCTCAGCTGGTCTTTGAAAGGCCGCTCGCCCTGCCGTTTCAATAGAATTTCGTGGGGTTCGCGACCTATGCGTGCCGCGACCATGAGCTTGAATTCCCGTATCGTGTCGGACGGAAGGCAAGGTATAGCGGCCTTGGTTCCCAGCCGGTCATTGACGTGTACGACGATGATTGCCGACATTGGGGCCGCCGCCTGTCTCTTGGTGCTGCTACCGCTACCCTCGTCCTTGGGCGCGCGGGGTTTAGATGATGACGATGGCGTGCTGCGGCCGGGTTCCCTGTCTTTGGTTCCATCTCGTCCGGCTCGTCGCTCTCCCCCTCGCTCTCGCTCCCCGCCCTTGGTCCCGTCTCTGTCGCCATCCCGTCGCGGTCGTCGCTCTCCCTCCCGCTCCCGCTCTCCGGTCCTGTCTCCCTCTCGGCCCTGGTCGCGATCCCGGTTCCTCTCGCGATCCCTGTCCCGGCGCGGCGAGCGGTTGCGGTAGCCGCGATCCAGGCCGCGATCCCTCCCCTCGGCGTTGTCCTGGTTCGACGGCCGCTTCTCCTTCCATCGGAAGCCCTTGGCAGCACCACGCCGCGGTGAGCGCGATCGCGATTTTTTGCGAGGGGAGTCTACCATGGTGGGTGTTCGTTCGTTTGTTTTGGGTGAGAGAAGAGAGAGAGAGAGAGCTGTGACGTACCTTTCCGCATTGCAGAATTATCGTCCCCACTTACCCCCGACATGTGCATAATACTTGGTTTTCAAATCTCTAGCCGTTGTTAGCGGAATAACCCGCCTAAAAGAATATGATCTGCAGGGAGATAAATAACGACGCACAGTTACCCTTTCATCAACGCTTATATCACCTGCACCTTGACAAGTGGTAGCACGTATTCCCAGCTAAATCAACTTCTGCAGCAGACTTGGGAACACGGATTTCTTCTTCTGCCCTCACCAGATGATTCATCTTGAAATCTGTGCCAACTATTGCATGTCAAGAGTTGAAAAAATCCTCATCGCCGCTTTTGGGAAGGTGGTCAAGGTTCTCGGGAACATCGGCATAGCGCTACCCAGCTTCAAAGGGTACGCTACACTATTCCACAGAGAGTGCGTGTATCATGGTGCTGGCTGCCTTTTTTTAGCAGTCCGTAACCTGCGATTTTCAGTAGGATAACCGCAGCCGAATAGAATATCTACCCTACGAACGACTGATCAAACATCTTATGAAGGGCTACAGGTATATCAGCCTGTTTGTTAAGATTCACGAGACGATATAGAAAGTCCTCGAAGCTTCTCAGCGATAGAGCTAGAACCTCGACTATAAACTTATAACGTAGGTTCCTTGAGCCTTCAGGTTCTACATAGTTATGACAGCTGTCCGTTCGCCTCTACCGCTTTGTTCTGCTAGCGCCTGTTTCGTAAACACTATTGTTGAAAGCAAATGATACCAGAACAAGACGAACCAGATGACGAAGGCCCCCACCATGCCACATAGTACGGTCGTGAGCGATGCAATGGCAACCACCTCGGAAAAGGACTGAAATGCCTGGCTTCCCTGGAGCGCGTCCGTGGCTAGACCGACTTGTAGCGCCGACAGGATCACCGTAAAGAATGCAAAGACGCCCAACAGCCAGCCAAAGTTGTGTTCGAAAAAGGCCTGATACCAGGTCGACGTGCTCATGAATCCGTACACGAAGTCCTTGAAAGACCCTGTGATTATGGCCGCTAACCGAGAAAGGAGGTCGAGTCGGGAGTACCTCAGTTCGCCGTAGTAGTATCGCACGTCGACCTGGTCATAGCTGGTCACGGGGAGGTTGATGTGGCTTAGAAAGTCCTTCATGAACTCCGCCCAGGCATGGTAAGTGAGACCGTCTGGGAGCAGCGAGTGTTTTTGCGCGATGCCGAAGTCGGCCTGGTAGGATATCAGGCAAGCGTACGACAACAACAACCCGCAAGCGCTACGGTGGAGACCTGTATCGCGACACAAGTGCTGCTCCCAGAAACTATGGCACACCAGGAAGTCCGGAAGAGGTTTGAGGAAGAGTCGGTTGCGATGCCATACCAAGTGTTCATCCGGCCGCTCCGTCAGTGCTAGGGTGCGGTTCATCAAGACTTGACGCTGCAGCGGACGGGCTGGGACTGGAAGGCCTGCGAGCCACAGATATTTATGCAGCCGAGTGAGCTTCGGTGTGCGGAGCTCCGTTGCCAGGAAGACGTCCAAGTCCCGCTCGGGTACGATGAGTTGTGAGCCGCGCCGAACCACCGCCGGGGTGATGATATGCGCCGGTAAAACAAGGCTGTTGGATGCGTTGAACGGCGGGCGCAGACCAGCTGCTTGGCCAGCGGCTTTCGTGTCATCCATCAAAGGCGACTTTGCGGTCATATGAGACCCACAAGCGCAGGGTCTTGGAAAGTCCTGGGACGTCTGAGGACTTCTGAGGAGATGGTCTTGAATGCTGGGAATGCGGCTGAGGTGACCCATGCGGCACAGATGCAGTGCCGCCACGCTGGCATCCCCACATCCACTGATGTTGTCAGCCCCCACGTGACGATACACGTGAGCCCCGACAGGGTTCCAGGCGCACAGGCCCTCCTGGGGCAGTTAGATAGGTAGTTTAGCTGTGGATTTCCACGTACGTAGAAATCCACCACGCATTACACTCAACAACTGAGCCTTCCTGCCCAAGCCAATCCCGGTGGATGCTGCGAGAAAGCCTTTTATCACCCGCATATCTAGGCAGATATAAGCGCCAACCACAATTGCGCAAGAGACGCCCGGTGCGACCGAATTCTCCAATTTCATTGCACGGTCAATTTTCAGCTCGACGGCCAAGATGACTGTTTTTGCGGGCGAAACAGGTTGCCTTGACACGTGCCTTAGGCCGAAGGCCCTTTGTCCAGTGCGGAGAAGTCGTCTGCGTGCTCTGACGAGACTCTTCACTCCTATTTGAAACTTTTAGCACCGGCTCCCTCTATTGCTACGGCAGCGCTCCAAATTGTTGACGCCTTCGGCGCAACATCGACATCCGCCAGTCTTTGACATGCGCAGCGAGAACATGTCAGTGTACCGAGTTGCCGGCCTTCCGACCAATGTTTCAGAGCATGGCGCACAATCAATTCTCGACGCCTTCTTCGGCGCCGACGCTGAGTCCAAGATCCGGTCTCTGGGGCTGCATCCACAAAGGTCTTCTTCGGTAGTTGCCACAGTTGCCATTGTCATGTTCTCTAAGATGCCGACCTGCTTGAACGGTGCAAGCCCATGGAAACTCGAGGAGAAGGTTATCGAGCATGATGGCCAGGTGCGCCATGTCCGGCTCGAAGTCGACACAAAATTCCTCGGCTTCACTCCACTCAACACCGTCAGTGACAACGAGGAGCATCAGATTGACTGTGTTGTCGTCAGTGGTCTCAGCAGCCACCCTTTTGGCTCTTGGAAAGAGAGGGGAGGCCAGTTCATGTGGCTAGTAGACGACAACGACGCTTACCCAGACAATGTGCGCATGCTGCTTTATGGCTACGACACGTCGCTCGTGGCAAGCAAGTCGTTCCAAGACATTACCGACATCGGTGAGAGACTTGCCCTCTCGGTCAAAAGTGTCCGGAAGCCACCGCGCAACAAGACCAGGATTGAACCGCGTCCGCGTCCGCGTCCGATAGTCTTCATTGCCCACAGCTTGGGTGGACTCGTCGTTAAAGAGGCCGTCTGTCACATGATTGCCAACGATAGGTTCAACGCCCAGTGCGTCTATGGCCTCGTCTTTTTTGGCGTTCCGCATCAGGGCCTCCTTGTCGAGCCCTGGCTCCGTATGGTCAACAAGCAACCCAACAAAGGACTCGTCGAGTGCCTCAAGCATGGGTCCCGCGTTTTGCAGCGCCTGGATGACAGGTTCAGGGATGCATTCAATTTTCCAGGCTCCAAAGTGATTTCTGTCTATGAAACGCTACAGAGTCAGACCACTAAGGAGAAAGCTCCAGGTGTCTGGGACCGGTCAGGAGAGAGGGAAGTGCTCGTGAACACGACATCTGCAGTTGGTCACTGGCCAGACTGCGTTTCTCACACCAAAATCGCTGTAAATCGGAGCCATGAAGACTTGCCCAAATTTCGGGGTAGTTTTGACGAAGATTACCTACTTCTGACGGATTGCCTACAAGACCTTTGGAGCAGCGCCGTCTCGACCGTACGGAAAAGAGTCGGTACCACGGAACAAGACGCTGACGCGTACGATGTGTATGATGAGGCGGGAGACTCGGAGCCGGCTATCGAACCGCCGCTCGTTGGTTTGTTGCCTTTATGGCCCAGGCCAGAAACAGAAGCCGCGGTCAATATCGAGACGGACCTTGACTTGATTGCCATCCACGGCCTAGCCGGCCATGCGCTCAACACTTGGACCGAAGGCGACAAGCTTTGGCTACGAGACTTCTTGCCCTGTGGGCTGCCCAAAGTACGCGTTTTGACATTTGGCTATGATGCGGGACTGGTGTTTACCGGTTCAACTTCTAACACGCGCGACTTTGCTCTACAGCTGCTAGAAGGCATCCGACAACTACGCCGCCGACAGAACGAGAAGGCCGAGCGGAAGACTATGTTTGTATGCCATGACTTTGGCGGCCTTGTTTTCAAGCAAGCCATGGCTGTTGCTCACGAGAACAAGAGGCTATACGGCGCCATCGGCGAGTCGGTCGCAGGCGTCGTCTTCCTGGGCACACCACATAGGGGGGCTGAGTCCAAGTTTTGGTCGGATTACTTGACCAAGGTAGCCCGCACTCACAAACTGCCACACAAATCGTTACCAAACCTCGAATCAAAATCAAGCGAGCTTGGCAACGTTTGTTCTCAATTTACCGAGCGCGGAATGCGCTTGCAGATATTCAGCTTCTATGAGCGTCTTGTTACGGAGCCACTGGATTCTTTGGTGAGTCGCATCCTTGGCTGTTTGTGATGGTTACTGACCCAAGTTTTGCAGGTGGTAGACGAGTTCTCGGCCATTCTTCACATACCTAACGAGACTCCTCTTCCATTGGACGCAAACCATGTCGGAATGTGCAGATATCTCACGAGCTCAAGCGCCAACTACCTGACCGTCTCTAACTGCATCACCGAACTTGTCGACACTCTGTCCAGGGACACTGGGCCAACACGTACGCAACTAAGATGAGCTCCCTCCTGCTTTTTTGGGCTTGCTCTTGGACGTGTCTCACCAACAAACCAGAATTCGACCTTGCCGAGCGAAAGTTTCTGTCCAGCCTCGATGCTGTTGACGAAATGAAGGTCCTCGATCTCACACCGGTTTACTTGGGCAAGTCCTCGGAGTGGCTTCGCAAAAACGCAGATTTCCAATCTTGGACGAGGCCGCAGGGACGCCAAGTCATCTGGCTTCACGGATCACCCGGTTCCGGCAAGACGGTACTTTTGCGAAGTGTCGTTGCCCACCTGGTCCGTCAGAGCGAGGTGTCGGACGGTTCACTAGTTCGCAAGCCGCTCCACTTCTTCTTTGACGACAAAGACTTGACGCGGAAAACGTCGGTCGTGTTTGTGAAGTCCATCCTCAAACAGATCCTTTCCGATAGTCGGACCGCGTTTGTGATCAAGTATCTAGAAGAGCAAGTCAATAAGGAGCACGCCGTTAACGAAGATAATCTCTGGATGTGCCTGACGAAGATCATCGAGAGGTCAAGAGGCATCATTTTTCAGTTGGTGGTCGACGCCGTCGACGAAGTACTCCGAAACACGTCCAGCGCTTCTACTACCATTATCGAGAGGCTCGAGAAGCTCACGTCTCTGGATTCCAGCGGGCGGGTTCGCATTATCCTGTCCAATCGGGAGAAGCGATCTTACGAGTTCGCAGATGCCAACCTCGCCATGATCGACGTCAATAATGGCACTACACAGCAAAATGTGCAAGAGTATGTTTGTGCTTGCGTCCGAAAGTCTCTGGCGAGATCTTATATCTCTTCCAGCGTTGCAGCGGATATTGAGGATAAGATCATCGAGATCTCCCGGGGCAACTTTCTCCATGCGAGGCTGGCATGGGAGCAATTCTCCAGAGGCGTCAGCCAATGGTCTCGCGAGCAGATCCAGGACAGCCTGTCGCGGCTGAGCAAAGCGTCCGAGGACTTTGTTGCCGTCTATTGCAGGCTGCTGCGAAGCATCCCGACATCACACCGGAACCAGGCCCGGGCCTCGTTTGCCATCCTCCGTGTCAGCCGAGAGAAGTTTACGTCCCACCAGCTAGCCTTCCTCGCCACTCTGTACAGCCGAAAGCTGGGCGGCCAGCCGCTGCTTCTCCACGAACTGAAGCTGCAAAGCGCCGACTTTGAGAGCTATCTATCCAGGGTCTGCGGATACATCATCAGGAAGGTCGACGACGGCACAGTTGATTTTGCTCACGTATCCGCGAAGGATTTGCTCACACGCAGTCTAGAGGAGCTGGAGCCGGACCAGCGACGAATCATGGAAAGGTACATCGTGTCGGATCCAGATGCCCACGCCATGTTGCAGACAGTATGCATGTCTATTCTCGAATTCGAAGACCGAGCTCCCGAGGCTTGGCTGAGGGCGCTTCAGAACGTAACCAGAGCTCGGGACGAGCTCGTGAAGTCATTTGGTACCTTTTTGCTAGATGATCAGCAACAACGACAACTGGTCGAGACGGGCGTGTCTTGCCTCGAGCTGATAGGCAAGACGCCCTGCTTCCTGTACGCACTGCGATATTGGGTCACGCATTACACGCTCGCCGCCCCCAGCTACAGCAACGATAGGATGCTGGCATCATTTTCTGTTACCCAGACAGCCTACTACTGCCACATGCTGTGGCTGGCTATTCGAACGCGAGGCCAAGACGGGTATTTAAACACATACGACCAAGTGCACACACAGCCCGGTACAACAGTTACCGCGGCTTTATTTCGGACGCTGGCTCGAGACGACTGTCCGGGGATAATCAAGGCCCTCATAGCGAACGGCGCGAACGTCAACTCCTTTCAAGATATCGAGAGCTTTATCACGCCCTTGTCGTGGGCCATCATATGCGGACGTAGGGAGTCATTCCAGGTACTTCTCCGCAGTGAGGACATAAGTATCAATTACGGCCAACCCCTAGCACCGAAGGCCATCCATCATGCGGCACTCCGCACGGCTGATGTCTACTACATCCAAACGCTCGCCGAGCACCCTTACACCAACGTCAACATCATGGCGAGTGTTGGCACAGCGCTGCATCAGGCAATGCGCGAAGAGAATGTTGCTGCTGTCCAAGTCCTCCTCAACCACCAATACATCAGCATCGACGCTAAGGACAAGGACGGCGAGACCCCCTATTCGATGGTGTACAGGAATAAGGTGTGGGAGCCCGTGATGGAAAGGATGCTGCATTTGGGCGCCGACAAAGCCCTGAGTACAACTATGGGAGGAACCAGCCCCTTCATCCTGGCTGGAACACTCGGTTGGAAGCGTATCGAAGAAGTCATCCTTAGAGTAGACCACAAGCAAGTCCTGATGGTCGACCCCGATACCAAGATGAATGCTCTGGCAACGTATGCATTTTTTGGTCGCAGGGAGAAGCTGCTTTGGATCCTCGACCGCCTTCCGCCTGCAACCGCCAAGTTTGGATTGCGCGGCGAGGGAGAGCAGTACGACGTGCTTCACCTCTGCGCTAACCATAACTGGGAGGACGTGGTCCACCGACTGCAAAGGCAATATCACTTGGTGTCCCTTCCGAGGGACCACGCCGGGAGGACGCTGCTGCACTGGGCCATGGAATACAACTGGGATACTAGCAGGCTGGACCTGGGAGAGTACAGCTCGGACGCTCTCAACGCCCAGGACCGCGACGGCCTGACCGCCGTTCACATCGCCATTGCCAACCGTAATATGCCGGCCCTGGAGCTCCTCGTGAGTTCCGGCGCAAGCTACATGATCACGGACAAGAATGGCATGTCGCCCGTCCATCTTGCTGCGGAGCAGGGTTACCGAGACGCTCTGGATTTCTTCATTGAGATGCCGGAGCGAGAGTTTGGCAGGACTAACACTGGCGCCACCCTCCTCCACCTGCTCGCCTTGTGGTTCGATGGCGGTATCCTCAGCCGCTTCGTTCGCTTCAAGCGGGCCAAGCTAAACCTCGTCGACAAGCAGCGCCGCACCGCCCTCCACTACGCCGCCATGGTCGACAACGTGTCGGCGGCCGAGCAGCTAGTGGCCCTGGGCTGCAATAGGGAGGCACGGGACGTAAGCGGAATGACACCGCTGCTCGAGGCCATCCGCGGCGGCGGCATCGACACCGCGGAGCAGCTGCTCCGGCTCGGCGCCGACACCCGGGCTATCGACGCGTTTGGCCAGAGCTGTCTCCACCTGAGCTTTCGGTACGGTCACGACGGCCTCGTGGCCCGTTGCCTAGCCATGAAGCTCAACATCGACGGTGTAGACAGGTTTGGTATGACGCCGCTCCACCGCGCCTGCAGCACGGGCAAGGTAGAGCACATCGACGAGCTGCTCCGACGTGGTGCCAAGTGGAATCCAAAGAACATACATGACCGATCACCCATCGATCTGGCCGTTGAGTGTGGGAACTTTGATGCCGTCAAAGCCATGTTGCTCTGGCTGGATAAGGAGAGGGCTAGCGAGAGACGGAGGCGGCGCCGGCTGCACACCGCGCTCAAGCTGGCATGCGAGCTCGAACTCAAGAGTGTAGACAAGATTCTGGTACAGGCGGGAGCACAAGTCGACAGGAGCAAGATCAAGGTCCGACGCCTGTACATGCTTGGACCTAGACCAGAGCCTGGCCGCTTGCGGATCACATACTATAACCCCCCCTCCTACCATAATCCCTGGACACCCCACCACCTGAGAAAGTGGTTGAAGTGATCAGCGCAATTAAATAGGTACTGACTCATCCTGGTCCGGAATGGTCCGTGCTTTTTCATTCTCGACGTCAATATCCTCTCCATTCTTGCAAGTCGGTAAGGTCCTGAAAACAACCGGCCATGGAAAATGAACCTTTGGGACGCACTTCGAGATGAACTCTCAGGGGCGATCGGACTGATTTTGTCCCGGGATAGCCTGTGCTCTATAAACTACATCAGTCCAGCTCTCCGGATCGAGGAGCTGATCGGAAGGAGGGCGACACCAAGAGCAACAAAAGAGGCCCCGCTGGTGCGTGAGTTGGTTGTGGCAATAGTGGTCTGTTTCGCACCGCCCGCCTCAAACCCCAACTTGGACCATCCCCTTGCGGACGCGTGGTTACCGAGATTCTGTCTCCATGACAGCTTGGCCAAGTTTCACAGCTGGGCACGCATCCAGATATGCGGCATGGGGTCTTCATTTCCTGGATACTGGTGAGTCCCACCAGGGCCTGCAGATCGAACATGGGCTGCAGAGGGTCACCGCTCCAAGGTGCGGTGTCATTTTACGACATATGACCAACTTGAAAAGCAGACGAATCGCATCTGATGCAAGCCCGGTCATCCTCGGGGTAACAACGTGTCCGCTCAAGTCAAGGTTTTGAGGAATTCGGATACGCTTGATATTCAATTGCAATTCGATTCATACAGAGGATCAACGCTAAACCTGTCACAAAAACCCACAATCCCTTCCAAGGACCTTGCCCAATCCAAGAACCGGCCCCGCCATGAGAAACTGCCGAGGGCTGTCCTGGTCCAAAATCATGGCAAACAGTTGGCTAAAATAAACGTCGAGTTGTATGAGTGAGTTGAAGGGTGGCTGATCATCGGTGTTGCTGCTCGTGGGTAGTGGAGAATGTAGCATGGTTGGTATTTCGACTCCAACTGCTCCTTCAGTACGACTCATTCTGATCCTGAATGTCGTGCGTCGCTCGCAGTCTCCATAGGAGTAACAGTGTTGCCATGGATTTGCAACTTGTGATGACTCCCGTCTCTTTCACCGGTCGTGCAATTGGTGAATCGCGCCGTGATGCAGGTGGAGTTGCTAGGCCCGTTCCAAATAAATAGGGATAAACCCAGAAAAAAGAAGGTCATGGGAATTCTGAGAGTCATTGCGGGTTAAACCGTCAAAGCTAGATTCGAAGTCCGGGATCGGCAACCGGGGCGACATTGGGGTTGTCTGCGGTGCTTGCCGTGCTTGTACTGACTGCACTGCTTGGGGGGCAGGGGGCGGAGGTGGCTGTCGGCGGAAGTGGGCGACCAAGCTCCGTCGAAAGCGCCGGAACCGTCTGCGTATGTCTTTAAGCATTTTGACAAACGAACTATCCTCAGTGTCATCGTCAGTTTAACTTCAGCGCACAGCGTTTGCACCAAGGGAACCGCTGGAGGGGCTCGAGGGGGTGTTCTCTCGCAGGTTCCACGAGTCAGTACTCGACATCTGGGCAACAAGAAGCGGGCCGAGATTTGGGATTGCTCATTCCTCGAGCTAACAGAATCGAGGAAAAGGACACGAATGTGAAAGGGCATCGATGATACAGGATGGAGTTTGGAGGCTGGGGGTCATGGAAAAAGGGGGTTAACGTACTGTGTGTCTCGATGATGGATGCTGGGGAAAAGAAATGAGGGAGGCGAACGCCAGGAATGTGGGAATCCAGTTTGAACCTGTCGACCGGTCCACATCTCATGTTCATGTGAAGGAAGGAGCTGCTATTGCTTGCCTCGCCGGCTGCCCGCGTATAGAGACGGGACCTACCTAGGTACATCTAGGTAGCTGGCATAGATCTCAACACCGGCAAGCACACACAGAACGCACCTTCCTCGGCTTTGAATCTGCTACGATCCTTGTTACTAACCTGGAAATTATAAGGGAAGGTAAGGCACCTAGGCAGGTTAAATCTAGAATTCTATTCGAATACCTATGTAACCGAGTTTTGGGCTGTTACTCTCTGCCCTCGTGGCGCATAGAAAACAACTCCCACCTCATCCCCTCTTTCTCTTCCCATCCCTCACCCTCGAGGGACGCAACTTTGTTCCAACCCCTGACCAAGGCCCTCCAGTAACAGGTCTCGGCCGCCGGGCTGAGATATCCTCCCCCAACAAACAGCTCCCTCTGCCTCCTCGCAATGCCCTCGGCAACTTGGGGATGCTCCTCCAGCCACCTCACCGTGCCCTCCAAGTCGGTCCATTCGGGCGACACAAACACGATATTCGCCTCCTCGGGCCGATACCGCGTCGGCCACGCCTTTACTATGTCCGGGTCGGGTATCCACGACTCCGTGCCCGGACCGGAGCCCAGGTCCAGGTCGTCGGAGAAGAGTGGCCGGACGAGGTGTGTCGTGTGTTGCAGCCACGCGATCGGCGGCGTGATCAGGACGCTGCCGCACATCTGTAGAAACTGGAAGCGCCCGCTGTACGTGATGCCCTCGGTGTGCAGGATATACTTGTACCTGCAGAAATCCTCGACCAGGAGCGAGTTGGTGGCCGACCCGTAGCCCCCCGGAGCCACATCCGGATCGATATCCGCGGACACGTTCTGGCCCCGGGACAGGGGCTGGACGTCGGCCCAGTCCTTGCCCTGGGCCACCTTTAGCAGCCGTTGCCGCAGGCGCGGGTAGTGGGCACCGTTAAAGCGGGCGGTGCCGCGCCACACGGCGCGGGGGTCTTTTTCGGCGAAGGGGAGGCTTGCCTCGAGGGCGTCGACGGCGGCAGCGGCGCGCGCGAAGACGCCCACGAACGGTAACGGCCAGCTCCAGAAAGAGAAGTGCGGCATCAAGAAGGCCCGATTGATGTGTGGCAGGCTGGCCGCAGGCGCCGGGAAGGCGGGGCGCGCGTACGACCATGCCGTGCCGAAGGGCTGGTCCTGGATGTTGAGGGAGAAGACTGTGTCCGGGAGGAGCGAGGGAGCGGTGAGGAGGGCTCGGTGGATTTGGTGCAGAGAGGCCATGCGAGACTGAGGGGTGACATCAGTTAGAATGGCTCATAAGCTGATGCAAACTGAAGATTCTGCATCCAGGGGTAACAAACTCACGTCGATCAACTCTGGGGAGAGTTTTTTTTCCCAGTTGACGATGTACAGCTGAGTAACTGGTGTTAGCCGAGCTCCCACCTAACATGTCAGGACCCTGAAGTCTTACCTGCCCATCCTTGATGCGTGCCTGGAGCGGCCCCAAGGCTCCAGTAGTCTGCTTCAGTGTGAAAGGGCCGCGAGCAATCGTACGATCAATGTCGTCGGTCAGACCGGGGAACGTAACATTGCATTGCTCCTCGCTGAGATTTAGAGTCTCGAAGACCCCTCGAGAAGGACGCCTGTGCCGCCCTGTTGCTTGGAAGGAGTTGCTGGTTCTGCCATCGCCCCTGAGGACAGTAAAGACCAACAGCAGGAAGTACAGGAGAAGAGACGCTCCCAAAAATACGCAGGCATGTCTCCAGCGCCTCACCCGTCTAGTTAGGATCTCGCCCATGATGGCGAACTCCTACTATGGCGGGGTGGGGGTTGCATGTGCTTGTGCAACATCACACAATCTTCGGGGGGAAGGGTATTTTCGACGAATCTCGACACCTGTACTCAAATACCACCAGGAAGGAGAAATCTATGCATGTCGGGGTTGAGCCCAGAGCGGGTATTAGTGAGAGCTCCCGGTAAAACTCACATATTTCATTCTCCAGACGCAAGATCTGGCTGTGTATTGGATAAATTGGATTTATGTCGATCGCCGTAATAATTATTCCTCCCGCAACTTGGATACGCCGGATTGTTTTCGATTCAATTAGGAATAGGGCTCATATTGTCTCTCATGCTCGCAATGTTCCGATGCCCGTTCTGCCGCTTAATTATGCGTTAGCCATCTTTTATTTGAATTAATTATTGTGCCAACCCCGTAAGAATTAGTTTGTTACATGGATAGGCCACTGAACACAGAGCAGTGTGGTTTAAGAGGACATTGGACCACGGTGCAGCCTCAAGGAGGTCGATCAGAGGCTGAAAGTATCAGACTCTCATTGTTCCCTCTATGAACAATGTAACGCAAGAAACATAAACTTGCCAGTTAATCATGCCTTAACTGCATCCGTATTCTCCTGGTATGCAGACTCGAAATCGCCTCCGATTGGGTGACTGATATTGGGTCACTTATTGTATCGAGAGTGATTGAGGGCAACGTATCCTCATTGGAGCGATAATTATATTGAAGCTTATTGTAAAAGAAAGGAAAGGCGGGAAATCCAATCAGGAGGGCGTTGAGTACCCCAGATCCCGCGCCCATTTAGCCTTCGTTCGGTGATCCGAGGAGAGCTCATTATTGGTAAAAGTAGAGTCAGCTGGCGGAGATCTCCGTGTACCTCCTCCCTCCCATAATTGTTGATATATCGTGACCTGGTTCTGGGTCCCTTTGCCAAGATTGAGCGATTAGTTCTTGGCCACATCCTTTTGGTGTAGCGGTTGGCTTCAACATTGTCCCTTGGAGAGGTAGAATATGGAGATACTATTCCGAGACCGAAGGTTTACAGCCATAATCAATATGAGAGACATGGTAATTATTCTGGACCATAGGTGGACCAAACAAGGCCGTCGAACTCATCGGGCTATCAACCTCGCTCTTAAGATTTGGATTCCTCAAGCTCATCACTCAACTTGAGTGACTCAAGTTGTCGTCCTCGTTGTCCTCGTAGTCATGACCCTCTTCACCATTCTTATCACGGTTCTCATGGTAATTACAAGTCATCCTGGTTATGTTGGCTATTGAAGACCTTATACCAGAAGAGCCCCAGGACTCGTAGGCTGTAGGGTAGTCCGGATACGGAGTATCAGAATGTAAGGCGCCATGTGGGTAGGTAACCTTCCGGGTCCCGCGGCTCCACTATGACGTCGTCCCCAGCAGGGTAACCCCAGGGCCTAGGTACCTACCCAACTACCTTGGTGGCCTGGGCTCTGGAATGGAATAACTCTTATCCGGTTGGAACAAAGTACCTCGTACCTTTACGTATCTAATCCGTACGCGAAAGATATTCCCAATCGCCCAAGAACCTTTTTACCACTCCCTCGAGGTTTCGATAGCCGCGAAAATGATGCACCCATCGCGCAGGGCGTTTGTGGAGGACGCCGGTGGCGAGGTTAGTAACCCCAAATTTCCTGCACGTACATACTATCGCAGCAGCTCAACAGCGCAGACCAAGGACGAACTAACCGGGGTCGTCCAATACAGGAACAGGGAGGTGTTGACCTGGACTCGATTCGTAAGTCGGGTCAAGCATCATATCATACAGTACGTGTGCTAATTAAAGAACAGCCCTCGATCGTAACTACGACATACCGGGAGTCGGGGCTGCGCCCGACCTTCTGTCGCACTTCGAGCGCAAAAGACTGGCAGCAGGTATTGCAGTGCCCACCTCCGATGGACGAGTATGCGCAAAGCTTCGAGAGCTTGGAGAGCCAATCACCCTCTTCGGCGAAGGACCCGGAGATAGACGCGACCGATTACGAGAGCTCTTAACGACACAAGCACAGCTCGGGGGTCAGGAGGAAGATGTGGATATGGTCGGTAGTGAAGAGCAGGCGGAGGAGGAACAGGAGGAGGAGTTCTACTCGAGGGGCTCCCCCGAACTACTGCAAGCGCGAATAAATATCGCCAACTACTCCATCCCGCGAGCCAAAAAGCGGGTTGAATTCCAGAAAAAGGAGGCGACTATCCCCCTGCGAACACACGTCCAATTTCGGAAGGAAATCAAAGAGCGGCTGCAAGCGTTCGAACTACAAGGCAGTCAAACTGTAGGAGATCGGCACATCAGCATGACTAGGATATCGCCGAATGGGGAAATAATCGCGACTGGTAACTGGGGAGGAACAGTAAATCTCACCGAGATTCCCAGCCTCGAACCGAAAAAAACACTACGGGGCCATACCAACAAAATTAGCGGACTGTCTTGGATGCCCGGGTCGACGCTGCCGGAGGGCAATATTTCGCCAGACACGGTCAATCTTGCATCCGGCGGAGCGGAGGGCAAGGTTCACCTCTGGTCTCTTACCCAGGATACCCCCCTTTCGACGCTTTCAGGCCACGCAGGGCGGGTTTGCCGCGTCGAGTTCCATCCTTCCGGGAGGTATTTAGCCTCGGCGTCGGAGGACACGTCTTGGAGACTCTGGGACGTTGAAACCGCTACGGCTACTACGAGCGTTACAGAGTTACTACTCCAGGAGGGCCATTCACGCGGAGTCTTCGCTGTCAGCTTTAATCTGGATGGTTCCCTCCTTGCTAGTGCGGGTCTAGACAGCATTGCCCGGATCTGGGATTTACGGTCTGGGCGGACTGTGATGATTCTCGACGGCCATTTGGATGGACACATCAAGCCCATCTACGGTCTGGATTGGAGCTCAGACGGCCATCGCATTCTGACAGCCTCTCAAGACGGATGGATCAAATGCTGGGATGTCAGAAAGGTACAGAAGACCGGAGGCATTGGCGCCCACACCAGTGCCGTTTCCGACGTACGGTGGTTTAAAGGCCTTGACGACCCTCTGGACGGAACACCCCCGGGCCAGGATGAGAAGGGGATGCAGATGCCGAAGAAGACGAGCACTTTTCTCGTGTCAGCAGGGTTTGACCACAAGGTGAACATCTTCTCGGCAGATGACTGGGCGCTGGTGCAGTCTCTGAGTGGCCATACGGGTCCTGTCGCCAGTGTCGATATAAGCAGGGACGGGAAGTGGATTGTGAGCGGCGGACATGATCGGACGATCAAGCTCTGGGGCCGGAACAACGGCGAGGGGATGTATACTCGCTAGGTCAAGGGCAGGGCAGGCATTAATACGAGTCTGCTGGTAATACCATCTGCCCGGGATGTAAGCCTCTGTAAAATAAACTGTAAGGTGGGCTTGTGCTTCCACTCGGGCAAGGATTTAGAACAGAACTGATGATTAATACCTGCGGAAATGAGCAACGCTTCATGATGTACCTAGTATATCTAGCAAACCATACGCTCATAATGAAGGTGTCCAGTTATCCACTCATTGGTATCATAGGAATATCGGTGAATAGCAATACTAATAATTGGTGATACAAACGGTGATCATTCTTATTAACATCGAGGATTATTCAGACAAACTCATGAGACCTAGATAGATCGGGTTGACAGCAGAAGACTCTGTTGATTTAATTCCCGATTTATAATACGGGATGTCGACTGACATGAATCTTCCAAACCAAACTGTAATGTGATTGTAGCGCAGATTCTATCTATATGCCAAAAAAAAGCATTTCTACTCCTAACAAAACCCCCCCAAAAAGCCCCAAACAACGCCAAACTACACAGCAGGCCCTATGCGCTCCGTAGGAACGTCTTATAGACACTCGACTCGGTACAGTCGACCCAGGGGTATCCGATCTCCTTGAGGAAGCTCTCCAGCTCGGCCCTCTCGCCGTCGGGGCACTGGATGCCGGTGAGGACCTGCCCGACGTCGCCGCCGTAGTTGCGGTACTGGAACAGGCTGATGTTGTACTTTGGCCGCAGCGTCTTGAGGAACCTCTCGAGCGCGCCCGGCCGCTCGGGGAACTTGAACATGTAGAGCCGCTCGTCGGGCGCGTCGGACCGGCCCCCGACCATGTACCGCACGTGCGTCTTGGCCAGCTCGTCGCCCGACAGGTCCACCACGGACATGCTCCCGGACTCGCGGAGGCGCTCCACGAGGGTCTCGAGCTCCCGCGCCCGCTGCGCCCCCGGCGCGGTGAGCGAGATGCCGAGCAGGATGTTCGCCTCGGCGTCGGTGTGGTATCGGTAGGCGAACTCGGTGACCGCGTGGGGCATGATCGCGTTGATGAGCTCGATGAAGGAGCCGTGCCGCTCGGGGATCTTGGCGGCCAAGAGGACTTCCCGGCCGTCGCCGATGGTGGCACGGGCTGCGACGAAGCCTAGCCGGTCGAAGTTCATGTTCGCGCCCGAGGTGATGGCGACTAGTGACCGGCCCGGATCGCTTGACGGGTTCGCAGCAACCCATTTCTTGAGGCCAGCGACGGCCAGCGCGCCGGCAGGCTCGACGATGGACCGAGTGTCCTCAAACATGTCCTTGATCGCGGCGCATGCCTCGTCGGTGGTGACCAGGACCGTCTCGTCGACGACCTCCTGGCAGATGCGGAAGGTCTCCTCGCCAACCGTCTTCACGGCGGCGCCATCCGCAAACAGGCCGACATCCTTGAGCAGGACACGCTCCCCCTTGGCCAGAGACTGAGTCATGGCGTCCGCATCGTACGTCTCGACGCCGATGATCTTGACGTGCGGCGCGATACGCTTGACGTAGACGCCAACGCCCGAGATCAGACCGCCTCCACCCACGCAGCAGAATATGGCCTGCAGCTTCTGCAGGTTCGTCTGCGACAGGATCTCCATGCCGATGGTGCCCTGGCCGGCAATCACGTAGGGATCGTCGAAGGGGTGGATGTTGATCAGGCCGCCCTGCTTCTCGCGCCTGGAGCACTCCTCCTTGGCCTCGTCGAAGTCGGCGCCGTGGAGCACGACATGGCCGCCCAGCCGCGACACGTTCAGGTGCTTGATGCTGGGCGTCCCTTTGGGCATGACGATGGTGGCGGGTATCTTCAGCTTGCGGGCCGAATAGGCCACCCCCTGGGCATGGTTGCCGGCGCTGCAGCACACGACGCCCTTCCACGACTCGGCCGGGTCCAGGTGGGCCATCTTGTTGTAGGCGCCGCGCAGCTTGAAGCTGAAGACGGGCTGCTCATCTTCGCGCTTGAGGAGGACGTTGCACTCGAGACGGTTGCTGAGGTTGGCGGCCTGGACTAAGGGGGTCTCCTTGCAGACTTCCCTGACCCTGGGGTAGGATGTGATGATTAGGCGGAGATACTGTTGTTTCGATCAGCAAAATGGTCGATTCTAATAATTGGCAGATGACAAGGCAAGGACGGGCAGAGTCAAGACGCAGCTTACATCGGGGTGTCCGTTGGGAAGCAGGAACTCGTCGGGCACAATCTTCGTTATCTTGGCCTTCTTGTCCTCCGATGGCGGAGATGGCTGTGCGCTGTACTCGGTGAGAGAGAGACCGCTGAGGCTAGGAGTTCTGTGGGGTGTGTAAGGGCGGCTAGTCGAGCCATTGCTCCAGCTGGTGCCTTCCACGCCGTTCACCATGACCCCGTTGGTCGCCGGAGTCTCGGCTGGCAAAGTTGAGGAAGCCATTGCTTGTGAATTGGCGGAGGGAGACGGAGTCATCAGTGGCTTGGGCAACTTTTAAAGATAAATAAATTTTGGTGGGGCCATTGACTTTCACGACCCCACCCCACTGTGGGGCGTGGCATGGCATGGCATGTGGCTAGTGATGCTACCCAAGACCCACAGTG
This sequence comes from Phialemonium atrogriseum, assembly GCF_030411735.1. Taxonomy (NCBI): domain Eukaryota; kingdom Fungi; phylum Ascomycota; class Sordariomycetes; order Cephalothecales; family Cephalothecaceae; genus Phialemonium; species Phialemonium atrogriseum. Next base: position 64,836 of record NW_026848184.1, on the reverse strand, counting down.
GCTTGACCTTTCGTTATGACGAACTACCTAGGGATTTGATGTTGCCCGGACCCCAATCCAGGAATCGTGCCACCATCAACGGATCCTGTCAGGTCAACAGACAAACCAATTCCACGATATGTCTGACAGACCGCTCCCCTCGTCCTTTGACGAGAATGAGTAAGTCCCCCCGTCTTCCCTTCCGGGGCCGGAATCTCCTCGCCACCTACTGACATACGTCCCTCCCCTCAGGGATTTCTATAATGAATCCGGCTTCCGAAAGGTCCTCCGCCGCCTGAAGCAGGAGCCCCTCGTGCCGATCGGCTGCATCCTCACGGTGGCCGCCTTTACCAACGCCTACCGCGCCATGCGCCGGGGCGACCACGCGGGCGTGCAGCGCATGTTCCGCGCCCGCGTCGCCGCCCAGGCCTTCACCGTGTGCGCCATGGTCGCGGGCGGCGTCTACTTTAGCCGCGAGCGGAAGCAGGAGCGCGAGCTCTGGAAGCTCGAGCGCGACCGCGACGCCGAGGAGAAGCGCCAGCGCTGGATCCGCGAGCTCGAGGCCCGCGACGAGGAGGACCGCGCCTTGCGCGAGCGCCTCGAGCGGAGGAGGAAGAGGGCCGCCGAGAGGGGGGTCGATGGTCCCGGAGGCGCCGGCGGCGGCGGTGGCGTCTCGGAGGCGGTCGCCCATGCGAGGGCCGGGGCAAAGGGTAGTAAGGAGGCCGAGGGGGCCAGCGGGGAAGGGGAGCCCAAGGTGGTTGCCGAGGTCGAGTCTGGCGATGAGCTGCTGAGTGTGGAGAAGAAGGAGGGCAAAAGCTTCTTCGGGTCGCTGGGCGGTTTGCTTGGTGGATCAGGGGACAAAAAAGAGACGCCGAGCGATCCGAGATCAGAACATGAGGGTCAGAAGGTCGATCCGGAGGCTGCGAAGAAATAGGAAGGGATGGGACGGTGTATACATACATGTGTTGGCACATGAGGCAAGGGGCAAAAACTACTACCATCTTCAAATTGTACCATATGGGATCAATGGATTACGGGACGGCTACAGGCCCATGGGCTGACGCCCTTCGTTTACCTTCTACTCCTTTTCACTGTCAATATATATCCCGACCGTGAATACCCAGACCGATGTGCTGGCCTCCCATTTTAGTCGCTTGATCCTGAACACAGACTCCGATACTCCATCCATATCCATCCGGATGAGGAGAGTCCCCATCTTCTAAGCCATGCTCCCACCACTCCTATTAGCCCCGATGAGGCCAGCCATCTCCAACAGCGCCCGATCGGCCTCGATATCTCCCGTGCCGAGGTTAATCCTCCGGCGCGCCTCGGCCTCCCTAGCCTCCCACGCCCATCGCTCGGCCTGTATCTTGGCCTCGGCGTCGCCACCGCAGCCCCAAACCTCCAGGCTCTGCACCTCGAAGCGGTCCTGGAAGTCGAACCTCCGCGACACGCTGTTGCGGAACGCGCCGCCGCGCGAGCCGTGGTCGTGTGTGAAGCAGCCAAATTCGAAGCTGTCGTCCAGCACCAGCGACACGGGGCCGAGCGGGATGATGGTGCCGCTGCCGCTGCCGCCCGACCGCCCATACGCCTGCAACGTCGGCCGCTGCGGCGGCGGGCACCCGAACGAGACACCGGCGTGCCCCGCCGGCGCCGAGGGGGACGGCCGCCTGAACGAGACGTAGTCCCGGTTGAGACTGGACGTCCGGAACACGTCGTGCACGGGCTCCAGCTGGAACAGCACCGCGTCCTCGCCCCCGAAGCACTCGCGGTGCGTGTGCCGCCACGGCTCGCCGATGTAGACGCCAAAGGTCAGGGCCTCGCCGGGCCCGCCCCGGGTCCCAGGCGGGAAGCGCCGGGCGGGGAGGGTCGCGGCGAACGCCGACTCGGGTCCGCCGCCGGAGCGGTGGCGGTGGCGGTCCGGGTCCTCCTCCTCCAGGCGGGCGCCGCGGACGAGCAGGATGGTGGGGGCGCGCCAGTTGAAGACCTTGGTCTCGAAGCTGCCCATGCTGAAGCCGTCGTCATCGCCCGAGTAGAGCAGGCGCAGCCGCCGGAAGAGCGTGGAGCCGGGGATGAAGAAGGAGAGCTGGGACATGACGTTGAGGTTCATGATGGATGCCTCATTTTGGAGCAACGGTTGGACGGGTTCGGGGGGATGCAGGGTTCGGGGCGGGGCGGTTCCGTCCTTGAGCTTGGTGAAGTCGAGGTTCTTGGAGAAGAGGAAGCTTTCGAAGAGGTTATTGAAGCCATTGAACATATAGGGGAACGAGGCTGGGATGATGGTGTTGAAGTGCTTGAACTTAATACCCGGGGATTCTTCCACGTTCAGAAACGTTGCGAGAATGCTCTCTGCGGTTGTCCGTAAGCCCTCCAGCCTTTCGCCGACCAGTCGATCCGACTGCTGGGAAAGCTTCTGTTGGGGTTCCAGAGGCGCAATCAGAAGGAGTAACATGATCAGCTTGCGGAAGTTATCCGCCGGTATCATGGCTCCGTGGATTGTCGGCGCGTTCCCATGCTTGAAGACATCGACGTAATCCAGGGACTCAAAAGCCGCCATGACCAGGCCGTCGTCCTCGTTCTCCTCATCGACATCGTCGCTCTCATCCCCAGGCTCGTCGACTGCGAACCCAGTGGCGTGGGTTCTTGCTTCTTGCCCATCGGTAGCCTCTTGTTTCGCCTGCTCTCCTCCTGATTGTGCCTTCTCCTTCCCTCCAACCATCTCGGACAGTTTCCGGTCGTACACAGCTAGGCTCTTGTAGAGAAGCTTCCGGCGGTCGGTAGAGCCCTTCGCCAAGACTCTCTTATACCGCTCGGTCATGATGGTAATGACAATGACCATCTCTTCCAGGCCCAGCACGGCGGGGGCGTCCTGCAGGAACGGGAAGGCGCCCATGTAGGAGATCATTTGGAAGAGGACGGGCGAGGCGCCGAGGATGTCCGGGATCTCGAGGAAGCGGGCGACGGTGTCTTCTTTGAGGTAGCGGACATTCTGCTGGTTGTCGGCCAGGCCCTTGAAGACATCCTTGAACGAGTATATCTCGAGGGAAGTGAAGCACTTCTCGGCGAACTTATGGGCCTGGGAGAAAGGGATAGGTATTAGGCACGATCCAATCTCGACGGGCTGGACTATCCAACTTACCAGCTCCTTTGTGATCTCCTCGTGCGAGGGGATCGGTCGCTCCTCTGACTGGGCCTGCCCCATGATGCTATTTTGGGAGTCGAACGGCAACTTGATTGTCCACCCTAGGGATGGCGGAATCGCATGACAGGCCGAGGAGAAGCGAGGTGCAGTTTCCCCCAAAATCCACAATTACGTATGAACTGATTTGCACCTTCAGCAATTACGCTAGTGTGCTTGCAGGGAGTTAGCGCTGGCTTCAGGTGGTTTCGCAGGGGTTTGGTGAGGTGCACCCTTGTAGCTGCAGCCTGCAGCGTGGAGAAGCTTGAAGTGTCGTTCAGCGCTTGGCAGCGGCTCGGGAGGTGCCGGGCATTGGCAAGTCATGATTCTGTAAGGCACGGGTGTGCGAAATAGGTATGTATGTCTCAGTCTCAGTTACAGGCAGGGTAGTATCTAGGAAAGTAACCATGGCGATGCTGACCTACCTAGGTAACCAGCTCCCAGCAAACTGCACAGACCATACATGACACATGTGTAAAGAGACTATACGGTAGTACTGGAGATCATCAGAGTGGGCGAGTCTGGCCTGGCGCCGGTGGAGTCGAGCAGAAGCTCTGATCCCTGTAGCATCAAGGTCAGCCCACTGATACCTACAGTACCGCATTGCATCACCAGCGCAAGGGGAATGCCACCCAGGTCGCTTTGTTATGGCGGATGGTGCGGGGCCAATCCAATCACATGGCCCCGTCCCGCTGCCAGATCAACGAAGGAGGGGCAGGGAGTCATGATCATCGTCATATCAGTAGCTCTCCTTTGCTGCCCCCCCAACCAGCAGATGTCAGACCCCAGCTCCATATTAAACAGAGTTGGCTCCCATCTCTTCTCCTCTTACCGTTGCTTCCCCGCAACTTCTCTTCAACCATCATCAACAAAGACCCTCTCTGATAACTACCTGCCATACCTTACCTGTCTTGCCATTCTATCCAGCTGAGCCCAAAGTATCTTGACCGATCCAGCAAAATGGCCGACGACAACAAGACCAGCCAATCTCCCATCGACAATGCTCCCATCGACGACACTCCCATCTCCCCCAGCCGGCCAAATCCGGAGCGCAAGAACTCGCTGGTGCAGCATCTGATGCACCGGCCCGAACGGGAGGAGCTGGTTCAGAGTATGTTTTCCCCCTTTCACTACCCCACCTTCACTCCCCTCGAAGCCTGATGACGACTCGGGCATCAACACCCAACCCAAAACCAAAACCAACCACCCTACCACCCAAAAAGCGCCTTAACCTACTACCAACTAACATACAACCCCAGAGAACATCCTCCCCGCCTCCACCGCCGCCCCAAGCCTTCTAGCCCACCAGAAGGAGGTGAGTCGATTACCACGCCACGCCGAGGCCACCCTCCCGGACAATGCTAACACAGGCCCGCCAACTCAACCAGCTCGAGAGGCACATGCGCGCCAACTCGCTCAACGAGAAGATCGCCCACCGGCCGTCGCCCGAGGAGCTGGTGCGCGGCGGCGTGCTGCACGGGGACCCGCGGTCGCCCGAGGAGAGGTACGCCGAGGCGATTGAGGACGAGTACGCCAAGCGGGAGGGCGGCGCTTGATGATGCTTTCCTGGTCGATTACCTCCCCCAAAAAGGGGGCTTGTTCTCGCTGCCCTCCGTTACCCTCTCCGTGTGTGTGTGTGTGTGTGTGTGGGTTTCCCTGTAATCCGATAACGGTATGGGGCTTGGTTGCTCTGGGCTAATGCGTGGTCTTTTTTCCCCCTTTCTCTTTTCCTCGGACGTGCTTTGGAGTTTGGTTTGGCTTCGTGAGAAACAGCCCAATATTGTTGGATGCCTGATGCTATGATGCTAGGACTCGGCGGAGTTGCTTTGGCCGGAACTCAAGTATGGATCAGGGCTTGACTGGGATTGGCACGGATCAACTCACGGTTCTATTTGCTTCGGAGCACCTGGAACGGCTTATATGGCCATGGGACTGTGACGTTGGGATCTAGTTTAAGTAGGCAGATAGGTCTCTTCACTCTACCAAGGTCGCTGCTGATTCAGATGTGGATGACGATGGATTTGCCAAAAGAAAGGTATCTGTGTCTGCCTTTCCATGCATTGCCACGAGTTGCCAGGGGGCCATCCAATGAATGGCCTAGTTGCTTGCACTTTTCCTGGTGGCCAAGCTGCGCGTCTCACTAAGCAACCAACCATCGACCTGGTGCAAATATGCAGGTCCAAGCGATCGACCTGTGCACTGCATCTGCATTCAGGGCTTGTCCTTGGATGCTGTTCACATTGAAGGTGACTTCATTGGAGGGAATGAACCAAATGGAGGTTGTATTTTCCTATGCATTACCAACCTCAAGGTTGACAGCAATTTCTTGTTTTTATTCTGTTCCGGTATCTTGTATCAGATGACCGTACAAACAAGGCTCGCAGGCTGTGTGCCATGAGGCAGCCAACGACAAATTCATCTCTAGCTTAAGCAGTCTGATACAAGCCGAGAAAACCAACGAAAACCAACCCAAACCACCCCAACTCCGAATTGCCTTGCCTTTCGCCAATTAAGGCACCAAAGAAATGATGATAAGCCAACTTGGGCCGCGCCAAATTCATAGTCCTCATGAGAATTGCAAATGATGCAATGATATGTCCTAATTTCCCCCAAAACGCCCAGATAATGTTACAGACGACGGTGAGAGTCGACGATGTGAGACCCACGGCCGACAATTTATCGGCAATCGGAAGACCGAGGCTCGTTGGGATCCGGGTTGGCCATGTGGTGGTTGATGACGACGACGACGCCCTTGGGGCCTTTGCGCTGTACAACATCGACATAGTTGCCGCCTGCGTGTTGTGTTAGTGGGTGGGCGACCGACACAGGGACACCATTCGTCTTACTGGACTTGGGATCCCGGTAGGCGCCGTCCCTCGCCGGTGGCCCGGACGAGGTGGACGAGTTGGAGTACTGCGTGTACTGGGAGGCTCTGGAATCCATGCTGGTAGAGCTGGATCGGCTTGACTCGTAGGATGAACGGCCAGCTGATGAGGAAGAGGAGCTTGAGGAAGGCCGGTAGTAATCCTGAACAATGACAACGTCGCTTGCGTACTTGGATTGGTGGTGGGGCATTCTTTGACAGTGAATGATATTGTTGGGCTGGCTTGGTGTGGACAAGAAGAGTTGGCAACTTTGTCCAAGGGGTTCAGATGCAGGGACGATGAGATGGGTGGCTTTGTGAGTTCAATGGTACAAAGGACGAGGGAGAGGACGAGAGACAGAGGAGACAATGAGAATATATATACCTAACTTTTACCAAGCTGTCTAGCTGGGACCAGACACCGGGGAAGCCAATTCCAAGATTGGGCCTCCCGGTTTGCCAAACAGCTAGACAGCCTCATTCCTCGTAACAGGGGGACGACGGGGCATTTCGGTGAGGCACCTAGACAAACGAGGAAAACATCCTAATCCATTGGAGCGGCTGCCTTGCAAGCGCGCTAGGTAGCTCGGAACAAGTCCAGGGAGTAAGGGAATGAGTCAACGGCAAGGAAACGGGCGAGGACAGCAGGGGGGTGGGGTGGAGGTTTGAGGGCGTTGTGAGGGAAACCGTAGGTGCCTGGCGTCAGAAGCTTGGAAGGTGTGTGGTGTGGCAAAAAGCCCTAATGCCAGGAACAAAAAGCCCTCAGTCGGGAGTCAAGAACAGGAGGCTGAGTAGCGCGGAAGGTGAAGTGGCAGGGCAATCATGACCAAACCTGATGGCAACCCGTGACGATGCACAAGGCGAGGCGGATTAGCTAGGTAGGTACGGGGACCTGGACGTTCGGATTGTTGCGCCGAGCAGGACGGGAGTTGGAGAATTGCCCAGAGGCGGGGAAGGTGGGCGAAGTGGTGTACATGCAGTCACCGACTGCCAGGGCCTCTTTGCGGCCGTGCCGATCTGAAGGAACGAAACAATTCCATCTTCCTGTCTGTCTGGGCCTCAGGGCCTCAGTTTGGCCACCCAGCCGGGTCCCTGTCAGGTCTAGACACGCAAGGCAGCAGCACTGTTCCCGCCCGTTCCTCCAATTTCCATGGCTGATGTTTCGGATTCGAGAGACGATACCTGGTGCCTACGTAAGGTAAGGTCGGCAGGTAAGGAACCTGCTGAGGACTCTGTGAACGCCGCTAATTCACTCTCTCTATCTCAGCCACCTATGACTCACCTACTTGACTGTTGGCATTAAAATGAAGCCCTGATATGGCTTGAAATGCTTGCATGAAGCACGAGGCAGGTACCGTCAAGTCCGTCTCGAATTGGCCTGTGAAATCGGCCCAAGTTGGAACCAATCTACCCAGCCCTTCGGGCCTGCAGTCGCGTCGATGACGAAGTGCAGTGAGTGGTTCGCCAGAGCGGCGTGGAAGAAACCTTCCACCCAATGCGCCCAACCGGGCCAAAAGGGTATCGACAGCCAGTCAACCATCAGACCTGGAAACAGCCTCGGCGTCCAAGTGGCGAGCTCGATGATCAATTAGTGGGTCAGTTTCCTCCACTCTGTGGTTGGGCGTACGCGGACTGGATGGTGAGGCTTGTCAATACCGGGTCCAGAATCTTGACGTGTGGAGAATTGCGACAATGAATTCGTAATTACCATGCCCTGGAAGTCCTGGACCCTGCGCCTGGTCAAACTGGTCTAGTAGGTTAGGTTGTCAGTCCTACCTACTTGGGGGACCTAGTGGGGTTAGTTTCCATGCCTGGCTGATTCTGATTCGCCAATGACGCTGGCTGTGTACATTTGGCTTTGAATCAGAGACACCTGTCATCCCGTTATCGTCAACCATCAAACAAGTTGGAAATCAAGAAGAGCGCACGCCGACCTCCCCCCAACCAATTCGGACCACTTCGCATCTGTGAATCTGAGACTGCCACCAGTACCTAATTCTACAGCCCCGTTTTAGTTTTCTGTACCTGCGTCGAGCTACCTAATCCTGTCCGACCCCGACCCCAACCGAAACCAATCAATAGCAAGCTCAGTCGCAGTCCTCACAATGCAGGGCCTCCTTCTGTCCCTGTCTCTTCTCGCCTCTGCAGCCGTTGGTGCCCTCGCTGCGGATGAGCTGAACATTGACGTCACGCTCCCTGTCGAGTGCGAACGCAAGACTCAGAAGGGAGACAAGATCAACGTCCACTACAAGGGAACTTTGCAGTCGGATGGCTCCAAGTTCGATGCTAGTCAGTCCGCCCTGTTTGCCCTGCCAACGGTTATCTGTCGAGTGTGAGGCTGACTTGCGGTGCTTCCACACCCACCACCAGGCTATGACCGCGGCACGCCCTTCAGCTTCAAGCTCGGCGGTGGCCAGGTGATCAAGGGGTCAGTACATGGCTCACCTACCCATCTTCCAAGTCGAAACGAATCTCTGACCTGTCGAACAGATGGGACGAGGGTCTTCTTGACATGTGCATCGGCGAGAAGCGCACCCTTACCGTTCCGCCCAGCTACGGCTACGGCCAGCGAGCCATCGGCTCCATCCCTGCCGGATCCACCCTCAGTGCGTATCTCGACCTTACTGGCGTCTCTATTATAGATCAGTCACCCTTGCTAATTCCCGCAAAGTCTTCGAGACCGAGTTGATGGGCATCGATGGTGTCCCGAAGCCCGAGTCGATCGTGACCAAGCCCGCCACCGACAGTCCCGCTTCGACAGCCAGCGAGGAGGCTGAGGAGGCAACACAGAAGGTCGGCGAGAAGGTGGCGAGCGTTGTGAAGGAGGCGGCAGAGGCGGCCAAGACTGTCATTGCCGATACGGACGACACCCAAGAGCACAACGAGCTCTAGGGCGGCAAAACGGAGGTGCGAGAGATGGGGGTTCCTAGACCTGAGGAAAATGGGGCTGGCGTGGACCTTGCAGCTTGCATGTTACATCAGAGACAAGAGGTCAATCCTGAATGTTGGAGACACAGGCAGCATTCATTCCTCGAACATGTACAGACTAACATTAAATGTGTTTATTTGTGCACCGGTCCTTGAAGCTTCCAGTATAGGTGCGTTTAAGGTGACAGGTACAGGCTAGTTGTGCTGCCAAGACAACCCGAACCCATTGCTAGGGGTATCGCCAAAAAATGCCGATGCTTGATCGCTCTTGCCGGGCCGAGCCTCGATTTTCTCATCATTGGCGCTAACTTCAGATTTCATTCACTTTAACGACGCTCCTCTACTTGCAGCATTCTGGGGGCTCGTTCCATTCACCGTTGGTGGACTTTTTCTTTTTCTTTCTTCCTCATTATCAGTTGTTGGATTGGCCCTTTTATTCTAATCCTAATCGCATGGATCTCGATTTGGCCTTCGCTTAGGAGGCCTTGTAGCAACCACCTCAGCCCTCCAAGCCTGTGGAAATTGGAAATTTGTCGTCGACAGACAGCCACCAGATTTCACATTTGAGAACAGTTTTTATCGGTTTCGTCATGGAGTTTTAATTGGCAGCTGCACTTCCAAGGATATTCGTTCGACCTCGAGTTTCTTCCGTCCCCCTTCCTCGGCGCCTGTGGACCATGTCGCGACGAGATGGGTTTGCCGATGGCCACCCTCGCGCCGTGAAACTTCTCTCCAGGCTGCGGGCATGCCTGCCCCCCCTCAATTTCATCACCCTTCACTATGCATACTTTGTGGCTGTGTGCCTCATCGCGTCCCTCATCTTCTGGGGCTCGTCGGATCCAGCCTTCAGCATCAGCTACACCGACAGCCTCTTTGTGGTCGTGTCGGCCATGACTGAGACTGGCTTGAACACGGTCAATCTCAGCCAGATGACAACTTGGCAGCAGGTCCTCTTGTGTTTCCTCATAATACTGGGAAGCGCAATCTGGGTCTCTATCTGGACTGTCGTCGCCCGGAAGCACGCCTTTGAGAAACGATTTGAAGATATCGTTCGAGCCGACCGCATTAGAAAGCGCAGCAGGACTCGCTACAGTACATCTTCTCATCTTTCACTGCTCCGGAGATTTGGTTTATTTCGAAAGGCCCGGAACACGCCGGTAGACCAGGCAGCCCTCACCCCATCAAGCCCAGAGTCCCGAGGACGGAGCGAGCTGCCACTGGAAGTTGACGGGCCAACCTCCCAATCCCCCGAACCATCTGATATCCTGAGACAAGCTGCGACCCCTACCAGCCAATCCGACCATATCACCTTCGTCAATAGCCCCCGTCTGGATGCCGGTGCCCATGGGCTTGCTACATCGAGTTCCTACCTCGCTGAGCACCAGCCTACCCGCCGGAGTAACCCAACCAAGGCATCTTCGGACCCTGAAAAGCACCATGCCAACATACAGGATTTTCTTTCGAACCGGAGCGTTGGTCGAAATGGCCAGTTCCATGACCTTACCTCGGAGGAGCGCGAATATCTCGGCGGCTACGAGTACCGGGCCTTGAAGTTACTCGCCATTGTTGTCCCGCTGTACTCGTTCCTGTGGCAATTCTTGGGCTGCGTCGCCCTGGGAGCGTGGATCAACAACAATCTACCCGAACCGGCAATCAGCAACGGCATCAATCCCTGGTGGCTTGGCATCTTCAACGGCTTCTCGGCGTTCAACAACTGCGGCATGTCGCTCCTTGATGCCAACATGGTTCCTTACCAGAACTCGTACTTCGTCCTCATCACCATGGGCCTCATGATCCTGGCCGGAAACACGGCCTATCCCGTCTTCCTGCGTCTGATCTTTTGGTCGCTGTTCAAGGCGTTGACTTGGACGACTGCCGACGACGATTTATGTGACCTCAAGGAAACCCTCAAATTCATCCTGAAGTACCCCCGTCGAGTCTATACGAACCTCTTCCCGTCCCGCCCGACCTGGTGGTTGGTCTTCATGCTGGTCTGTTTGAACTCTGTGGACTGGGTTGCCTTTGAGCTCCTCAATCTTGGAAACCCCGCGATCGATAACATTCCTACTGGGTCTCGTATCCTCGACGGGCTATTCCAGGGCTTAGGTAAAGTAGCGCCTTCCCTTCATTGCACCGCCGCCCCAGCCCATCCAATGCTCCACACACTTTCAGGGCTCTGGACCTAACTCGCGTCAAAAAAAACAAAGCTGTCCGTTCTGGCGGATTCTATGTCGTTCCCATATCGTCGGTCTACATTGGTTTGCAGGTGCTTTACGTGATTATGATGTACATCTCTGTGTACCCAGTCGTGATCACCATGCGACACTCCAATGTCTACGAGGAGCGGTCCCTCGGCATCTATGTCGGCGACGAGGCTCCCCCACAGGACGATCCGGAGGAGGCTACCGCGCTACTCCGCCACCCTTCGTCCCCCGTCTCCGGCGTCGCCGCATCGACCCACCGCGCCAGCCGCTCCGGCACGTCGGCCGAGCTTGGCCGCGCCCTCCGGCACTCGTTCGCGACGTTCTTCGGCGTCGGCGTCACGGCACAGCCGCCGCCCCCGTTCGGCGAGGGCCCTGAGTCCCCGATCGGCTTCGTCAGCCAGCAGGTGCAGGGCCAGCTGGCGCACGACATCTGGTGGCTGGTGATTGCGGTCCTGGTGATCACGACCATCGAGACGGGCCACTTCCTCGCCGACCCGGTCGCCTTCTCCGTCTTCAACATCATCTTCGAGGTGGTGTCGGCGTTCGGCTGCGTCGGCATCTCGGTCGGCCTGCCCGCCGAGTCGTACAGCTTCTCCGGCGGCTGGCGCCGCGGCAGCAAGCTGGTACTATGCCTCGTTATGATCCGCGGCCGGCACCGCGGCCTGCCCGTCGCCCTCGACGGCGCCGTCCGCCTGCCCGGAGAGCAGCTGCACCGCGACGAGGAGGAGGACCACCGTATCAGGCGGAGCTTGACGAGCCGCGGGGTGGGCGCCGAGACCTAGGTAGATATACCCCCCACCCATGTATGTATAGTAACTCCCGACATACGAAACACTTGGTTTCGATTTCCGCCGTTTACTAGGCCTGAAAGTGTCGAGGAAAATAGTAGGTCAAATGGCCTCCCTAACAATGGCACCCTGCCCGTAATGGGAAACTCTCGTTCATTGCTCGTGATGTCGTGATTTTATACTAAAAGCTCAGCACCATACATGTCCCCCTTCCACCGTATCATCAACCAAAACACAGCTTCTTCTGCCTGGGATCCGGTCCGGACGCAGGCCTCCCTCTCTTCTTCTCCGCCCCGGTCCCCGCCCCCGCCCTCTGCCTCTTACCCTCGGGCGTCGCCGCAGCGTCGCCGCCATCAGCTGACAGGAGGTCGGCGTGCTGCTGCACGGCGTCTCGGATGGTCTGCCGCGACAGGCACAAGTCGATGTGCTCGTTGAACAGCCTCTCGTCCGCGGCCTGGGGCCGGCTACAAACCGGGCAGTCCCACCACTCCTCCTCCTCCTCCTCCTCCTCCTCCTCCGGGGCGGGCTCCTTCGTCTTGGGCGGTATCTCCTTTGCGTGCGTCGTCGTGTCGGGACTCGCGCCCGTACCTCCTCTCAGTTCCTCCCCGTGCTCTTCCATGTCTGCTTCGTAGTCGCCGAGCACTTCTTCTTCTGGCCATTGCTCCCATTGCCCGTCTTCTGTGGGGTTATCGTTTGCCTTTATCTTGTCGCTAACCGAGTCTCGTCGGTCTCCACCGTCCGCGGAGTCTGCCCGCCTCGGTTTAAGGCCAAAAAATGCAAGGGTGTCGGGCTTCTTGGTGCTCACGAGATTCGTACACCGCAAGCCCATCAGCCGGAGCTTCATCCCGGGGATCTCCTGCTCCAGCTTGGTGAGCATGGGCAGGGCGTAGCCGTACAGATCGTCTGCCAGACAGACCGCCTTGGGCGGGACGGCCTGGCGCGTGAACACCTCGTACGTGTGCAGCTTGACCTTGAGCACGAGGGTGCGGCCCTTGCACGCGGCCTTGTGCAAGTCCCCTTCCAGCTCGACGGCGGTCGACCGCAGCTTGTCGCGCAGCAGCGCCGGGTCCGACATGTCGCGGAACGTGCTCTCGGTGCCGACGCTCTTGCGCCCGTACTCCTCGGCCGGCTGGACGCTCGTCCTGCCCAGCCCGAGGTGGCAGCGGAGCAGGAACCCGTATACCTTGTCCCCGAACAGCCGGCCCAGGAACTGCCGTTGCACGTACACGTCGCCGCACGTCACGATGCCCAGCGCCGACAGCTCCCGCTCCAGCACGCGGCCCACCCCGTTGACCTTGCGGCACGGCAGGTCGCGCATAAAGGCCATGATGGCGGTGCGGTCGCTCGGCAGGAGATACTGGCCGTTGGGCTTGTTGATGTCGGAGCAGATCTTGGCCAGCCTCGCGTTGGCGGCTATGCCCGCCGAGACGGTGATGCCGGCGGAGGCGTAGATCTCGGCGCGCAGGAGGCGGACGGTCTCGTCGGGGGCGAGCCCGTGCTCGGCGCAGTGGGCGGTCAGGTTGAGGTAGGCCTCGTCGATGCTGGCGGACTCGAAGCGCGGGTCGTAGCGCGCGAGGACGGCACGCACCTCGGCGGCCTTGGCGCGGTACTTGTCAAAGTTGAGCGGCAGCACGATGAGGTCCGGGCACAGGCGTCGGGCCACGAAGGCGGCCATGCCACTCCGGCAGCCGTGGCGCCGGGCCACGTAGTTGCACGTCGTCAGCACGCCGCCGCCGACGGCGAAGGGGAGCTCCGCCAGCTCGGGCCGGTCAAGCTGCTCCACCGCCGCGTAGAAGGCGTCGCAGTCGATGTGCACGATCGTCTGGCTGAGGTCGCGCGAGAGCTCCAGCTGGGCGATCAAGGTGTCGGCGTGTCGGAGCTCGCGGGTCAGGTCCTGGGTCTCGAGGTGCTGCTTCTTTGCCAGGATCTGGGAGATCTTGGCCGTGAGGACCTTGTCCCTGGCCTCTTCGTGGTTGAAGAACTTGGAGCCTTTGGAAGCATTGTAGATGATCTCGGACACCTGCGTACAGCGTTGCAGGTTAGGTTAGGTGCGGCGCAAACCAAGCGGCAGAAGGGGGGAAGTAGTACTTTGGATTGATCAACGCTTTTCTGCCCAGCTTTGGTCAAGGATGGACCGAGGAGCTGGTATTTCAGAGTTTCATGGTCAGACTTGACGTCTTCAACCGTATCTTCTTTCGAGACATCGTCTTCTGCAACCCCCTCGGGGGCCATATTGTACCGTCAAAGGAGAGGAAATGAAGGAAATAGTCAAGGGTGTCTGTCCCCGTCATCGCATGATTCTGCGATACGCGTGGGGTGCCGATCTATGATGTCTTCAAGTTCAGTCACCGGCTTGAAGATTTCGGTTGTTTAGGCGCGTTATACGAGAACACGTCACCACGCGAAATCACGTGAATACTGGGTCCAAGCATTTGGAACTCCCAAGCCAGTGATGTTGCAGGACCCACCCAGCAACGTCGACAGTCAGCAGCTTCCCCGGTTCAAGGGGAATCCTTGCGGTCATTCATCCCCGTTCAGAACCTGGTGCTGCGACACAGCACTGTCAAATCACAACCGAACGATGTTGGTTAAACCCATCACTCATGAGACTCTTGGTGCCCACCTAATTGGGTAGGATGACCCCCCTGTACAGTTTGACCAATGTTAATGCGCGGGCCGACCCGAGAGTTTGGATCAGATAGTGGAGCACGCCGCTAAGTGGACTGCGCTCAAAAGTCACTGGACCACAGACTGAGCTTAGCGAGTCAAATGGATAGGTTGCTCTCTACTATGGTACACCGCTACGTGTTCGCCTCTCTGCGGTGCGGAATAGACTGGATTCCAGCGCGCGCTTACATGCTTATGCCGCGCTGCCAAAGCATCGACCGAAACGCGAATCAGGCGGCGAGCCGGTGTTGGTAGATACACTAGTCTGACGAGGATTGGATCAACAGTACCTAGTTACACTCGATGTTGTTTTACGCCAGTGCAGAGGCATCGGTACAGGGGTTGTCGATAGGGGGAATTTTGAGAGCTGGTCCAGTCAGGTGCTCAAGATGACACCGACACAGCGGAGCGAGGCAGGGATCCACACCACCTCCCCGTTCCTCCCCAGCTTTTTCCAGGTCGAAGCAAGCCTGCTCACTTGTTCCCCCGGCCCAAGCCCTCTCGTCACCCTCTCCAGCGATGTCTCCTGGAACCCCTATATTTATCTCTTGTCCTCTGCGCTCGCAGTTCCTGTCCATGATGTCTCTATGCACACTTGGTTGGCGGCCGGTATGATTGTTCGATCCTTCTTCAACCAGAGGCGTGCTATCGTGTCCATCCTCGCCCTCCTCCTCCTATCAACCATTACTCTCTCCTATCCAGCGTGGCAAAGCTATACCGCTAGTCCCGTCTCAGGCTTGAGACCACAATCTGCGTCGTCGCTCATGGTCGAAACAAGCACAGCCCGAACTCCTTCCACTACCGCCAGATTATCATGAGTCGGGACAGTCCCAGCCTGGGTTTTGTGCCGATCGATTCTCCTCGAAGTACCTGCAAGATCTCCGCGATCATGCCGGCTCGTATTGCTCGCCGGGCTCTCGATCGAACTTGACATGCTTCCACAGTAGGAAAGCTTCGGGCGGGTTAGTAGACTCATTCTGTATAGGGCGTGGGGCATCCTTCGACGTTGGAACGAGCAAATTTGCTCTCCAGTGCCCTGTCAGGACTCTGAATGCGAACGAAACCGCCAGCGGATTAGTACAATTCGATCAAATTCGAGGATACTGGTACGACACTGGGCCGTCCCAAATCTTCAACAACTTCGTCGATATAAAAGCCGGGCTGGCGACCCCCGATCGGACAGAGGACCAGGGCAAGAACACAAACGATAAGGCGACTCCGCCGCGGTTCTACCTGCTTCTCAAGCGCGAGGGCGAGACGAACCCCTGGCACTGCCTGATGGAGATATGGTCGGCGGGGATGACACTTGACGTGTTGAGCATGACTCGTGACCCCCTGGGGAATGACGGGCCCTTCTTCCGGCCGAAAGAAGACGCCCCGGACACCCAAGTCGTCATCCTAGATGACCGCCAGGACGGACCATACTTCGACCTGTGGACGCTTTTCGCAAAGCGCAAGCCCGTCCGCTTGAAGGAGCTGCTTGCCGCCCCCGCCCCCTCCACCAACGCGAGCATAATCGTCCCCCTTGCCGGCGGGAGCAACCCCCTGTGGCAGAACGACTGGGCGGTACGCCGCTGCACTGCCGCCACCACCCTGAATGCCTTCTCGCGGCGAGTGCTCGACTTCTACGGCGTCACGGACGACCCTCCCGCGCCACCAACGAACAAGACCACAGACGACGACAACGATAACAACAACGCCATCGTCGTCACCTTCATCGACCGCACCTCGACCCGCCGCCTGCAAGACCAGGATCGCCTGTTCGCGGCCCTGCGCGAGCGCGTCCCGCACGTGTCCGTGCGCCTCGTCGACTTCGCCGCCCTCCCCTTCGCGGAGCAACTGCGCGTGGCCCGGACGACCGACGTCCTCGTCGGCGTGCACGGCGCCGGGTTGACCCACGCAATGTCGAGGGCGGGGGTGGTAGCGACGACAACGGCGCCGGGGTCGGGGCCGTCGTCGAGATCCAGCCCGCGGACCTGCGCCACAACGGATTCCGCAACCTCGCCGCCATGAGGGGGCTCGGGTTCTTCCGCGTGCACGCCGCGTCGGTCGCGCCGGCGGAGCAGGGCCGGGTCGGGACGGGGAAGGACGGGGCGGCGCCGCCCGAGGCCGGCGCCGCCGCTGACACGGGGGAAGCAACACCGGCGCGGGCGGCGGCGGTGCGGCGGCGGTGCGGCGGCGTGGCTCGTGGCAGTGGAATGACGTCCGCTTGGAGGAGGAGCGGTTCCTCGAGGTCATGAGCGCGGCGATCAAGTCCCTGTATGCCAGGGGTAGGTGGAATTATGACGTCAATTAAGAGGGCAATATCGGCGCATTTGGGCGGGAAATCCTAGCGTTTTGTGGCATATTAGATCTGACGGAGTTTGTTCTCAGTTTTCGGGTACCGTTTAGGATAGGTACCCCAAATTATATATCATGATCTACCTAGGTTAGGTAGGTAGGTAGGTAGGATACAACCACTGGAGTTGATGTGGGCCTCCAAGGCCTTGCTCCGTTTACTTCATGCATTCAGGGCCGTGGCACCGTTCCTTTGTTTGTTCTTTCTGGACCCTGGAATCCCCCCTCCCCCATGCTACCCAAGGAATGAGTCTCGAGCAGTCGCCCCGCTGACAAACTCGGCTCAACTGCTCCGAGGGTTGTCGCGAAGTCTTGCGCACAAGCCCAGAATGCCGCCTCGTCGGCTTACAGTGTCCTTAGCCCATCAAGCCATAGATGGACCTTTCTTCCAAGTTGCAATGCATTCAGATCCCAGTCTGCAGGTCCATGGCACTAGGGTCCTGCACTTGCTGCAGGATTCCCCATACGTACACACACGAGTCAAACTCATTTTGGTCTCGCGAAAGGATGTGCCTCGGTATTCAGCACATAGTCGTCGAGACTGATCAAGTCAGGCGGGGAGAAAGCGAGGTAGAAGTACTTCAAGGTTTCGGCCAACCAGAAGCTCTAGAGAAATAGGTTGGTCAGCCATCAAGACGGGAATTCATTGCAGACGTCGCTTACCTCCATGTAGTCCTCCTGCGGAAGATCCTCGCCTGCTATGGTCACATCAAGGACGGCAGCGTTTGCGATCTCGGTTCTGGTGCCTTTGCTGACAGCCTTGAACATATCCCACGCCGTCTCTTGGTACGCCTTGTCGCCGGTGATGCGGTAGAGAATAAAGACACTCTCGATGGCTTCTGGCCGGAGGATGTAGCGGGGATCCTTGGCTGTCGTGAAGCCCCGGGGCAGATGCTTCTTCCATTCGGGCCGTTTTGACCTCTCCTTGACCCACGTCTCCTCGTTCCACTTGCAGCTCTTGCGCGACTCGCAGGGGACCATGTTGTACCGCTCTGGCATCATTCCCGTTGCCATGGACCGATAGGCGTAGGCGCATCCCTGCGCCAGCTTCGCACCAGTCTCGACGTCTTTCGGGCTTCCGAATAGTTTCCCTGCGAGCGCAAAGACCCCACCGATAAAGCAGGTGAGGTGCTCGCTCTCGGGATCCAGACGGGCTACGCCATCATCACCAATATTAACGTTGCCGGAGATGAGTATATCTTCGTCATTGGGGACCATGGGCCGAAAGAAGAGGTGTTTATCAACCGTGTTCATGAATGTCCTGGACATGGTGTCATATGTGGGCTCGAGCCCACCAAGAAGCGCATACATCTTGGGAAGGTATTCATAGAGGGAGTCGGCACCTCCTCCAAGGGTGAAAGAGCGTCCAGTCACGACATCTTGCCTGCTCATGGAGACGTACATCGGCCACATGCCTGGAAGGCTCGTCTCGTTCTGATGCTGGTGGAACAAGTCTGTGACCCTGGAAATGGCATCATAATACTTGGAGTCGCCGGTCAGTTGTGACAGGTGGGTCATCTCAAGAGACAGAGTTCCGGGCGATGCTGAAACAACGAAGCCTTCCACAGTTAAACCTTCGCCCCTCTGGGCCTGGTCGAAATCGATGAAATCAACTGGCATCCGTCGTCTCGTGTTGAAGCCGATGTAAATCAGGTCGCCGAGCTCGGTGGCCTTGGTCAGCAGGACCTTCCGTTTGCTCAAATCATAGGCCGCCAAAAGACCCCCGAGATAGCGAATCGTGGTCTCGAAGGTATTGACCCTGGAAGTCGACGACTTCCCAAAGTCAATCTCGGCGACAGCGGCGACGGCCTCGTCGAATTCCTCCCTCAGTCCCATGATCCATAGGGTATCAAGGGAGTCGACAAGCGTGGCAGCCCAGCCGGAAAACTGGTCTCTTCCGGCGGCAGAGAGTGGCAGAAGTGCATCCATCTTCCAGGCATACTTCCGGTAGCTCTGCCAGTTCTTTTGGAACAGCTTTCTCACCTCCTCGCGTCGCGCTTGTCGTATTTGTCTGGCGGCTGATGATTCCGGGCCAAACTCATGCTGGATCGGTGGAAGACGCTTGTTTCCACCTTGGGGTAACGACCTCTGCTGGCCAGGCGGGTATTCGAGTTTGACTCGACTCCAGTCGAAGCTGCTCTCCACCACCGGCACGAATGGTAATGAACCGCCATAGTTCATGTAGCGCTCAAGTTGTGTTGATTCCGGTAGACGCGCCGGGTCCGATGATGAATAAAATGTAAAGTAGTACAACAGCGCAATTGTTCCAGCGATTGCGAGATAGAGGCTCCTGCGCCTGCTACGAAACGAGGAACGGCTCCTCATTGGGGAATGGGTAATGGGTTCCGGAAGGGGGGGCAGATGTATTAATGTAAGGCAACTAAAACCAAAAACACAAGACGGTAAACCAACATCAAGTAAAAACTAACTTAAAATGAGGGTATTCGGGCTGGCGGCGCATGAAAAGGGTTCACTGGGCACGCGACTCGAGACGTGGCCCAGATCTGGCAACGAAGGGAGCAAAGAGGGGCTTTATCTTGATCCAGGGGTTCCCTGGCGGTTAATTCCGGTAGCCAATCACCCCTGTCGCAGATAGCGAATCATACGAAGGCCCAAGAAACTAGGTACCTAGATCGCGGCAAGGCGGCTAGCCATAGGCACGATGATTTCACATATCTGCAGCTAGCTGCCTGTCCCGGCAACCAACCTCGTTCAACACCTTATTTCTGACTGTTAAAGAGCTTGAAGTATTTTTGGTTCTTTGTCTATTCAGTTTAACTCCTTCAACCTTCGTTTCTGGGAGAAATAGGTCAACTTGCGTTATTATTATTAGCTTGGCATGGTAATGGCGGGGCAACAGCGGCTTCACACAATAGCTACGACCTGCAAACTCTGATGGTATCATTTATATTCCCTGAGTCTATATTGTTTCCCACCACCCCTTGCGCCGTCGTGATCCCAGCTGCTTTCCTTATTCTGCATTGGTCCAACTCGTGTGTTAGATTCTGGGATCATGTGGACTATTCTCAATGGGAGATCCTCTAGACTTACGATTTAATTGCCAGAATATCTGTTGTCGAGAGGCGCGCCACTGCTAGGTGTGGCCTCTCCGCCGCTCTCGAGTCTGTCACGGCACTCGCGCAGGCGCGGGCCGCATCTTTCCTCCATGTGCCGGAGCAGGTCCTCTAGGCTGGCCTGCGTCAGTCGCAGCTCCTGCGGCGCATCGTCTAAGACTGCGAAGACTGAGACTGGCACGGTCCAGAGGCTCCGGATGTAGACCCAGGATGCGTTCGGTTTCGGCATCCCCATTCCGTCCTCCAGGTAGAGCAGCCTGTGGCTGCTGCTCACTCTCGCGGAGCCCTCAAAGGAACGGAAGTCCTCGGGGCATTTTCGGATGTGGCGCGGCTGCTCCCACGGCGGTAGATGGTTGTGCCCGTTGGAGCCGTATGCAGACACTGTTGTAATGATGGCATGCGTGCCCCCGGAAGAAAGCTTGAGAATGATGACTGGATGGCACGTAGCTCCTCTATCGAGGTAGTTTGTTTCAATCAGAGTCGCGTAGTCGTCAGGGTCGAATGACTTGTAGAACTTGAGGAATACAATATCTCCTTCTCTCCGGTAAACGGGCCAAGTCTCGCCCCAAGCAGGGTCAACCGTGGAATGCATCGCCATTTTGCACGAATTGCTGACTTGAAGATCTCGGAAATCGAATTTTGCGGCATGGGGTGTCAACAATATGGCGAAAGGAGATGTGATCTTGACGACGTAACAGCAAAGGGTACCCATTTTCCGTTTGATGGCAGAGACAGGCATTTATACGATTTCCTGAACTTACGACCATGAACCCATGACTCTGGAGCTAGGAACTCTAACCTTCTCCTGCCCAGTCCTCGGGGGCTCGGGGTCTCAACCTAGGTCAAGCTTTGTTCTTTAGCTACCAAGTGGCGTATATTTGCTAGAAAGCGTTTCCAAAGATGCATACGATGGATCAGGCCCTCTACGGGAGGTCAACAACGTCACCAAGTTGGCGAGGATGAAACAGCACATGGGTCTTCTTTCAGTTGGCGAGAGCCTTTCCTGGATCTCAGAAGCCTAGAAAATAGGGAGTCAATCCCGATATTCTCGAGAACTCCGTGGGTTGGCTGCTTTCTATCCTACAGTTGTTGATGGGGCCTCGAGACTACCATTAATGTATATAATGGATGCGCATGGGTACCCGCGGGCTGGGAGCACTCGGCTGGGCTGCGGTTCAGGGACACTTAAAGAATGTTGACGGTTGGGCTTCTCCTTGCTCTCTGGGCAGCCTGAGTCCAAGAGTTCCGAGTGTGTACCCACCGCTGTACGTGGTTACCATCTGCCGTCGCCCTGAGTATCGCCCCTGATCAGTCTAATGGGTAGATACAACCAAGGCGATGGCTTCCTTTAAATACCCACACAGCGAGACAAAGGGATGCCAGATCACAAGCGTCATACCCGAGTCAACATCCACTAGAAAGTTTCGGTTAACAAGGTTTATTTTCGTCAAATACCTCTCCGAGAGCGCTACAATGAGGTTAAACTGGGAAGGATAGGCGTTTGTGGGCTCTTCAAGGCATGCCGGAACGATCACGAGGTTTGGATTGAACCACTCTTGGGACGCTTGAGTATAGTGGATGCTAATTGGCTAGCGACATTTCGGCGGGGCGTTCGGCGGGCGTCCGGTGGTGTCGGCGGCTTGATTCGGGGGTCACCTCCGAACCAGCCAGGCAATAATATTATACACGTCACCCAGCTGCATTATAAATATAGGTACCTGAGAGTGCCACATCTCTTCCATCTTAACTGCGCAATCACAACTGCAATAATTCCGGTTTTACAGTGACATGATTTGTTTGTAAAACATGGCTTCAACATCGATACCTAAGAGAATGCGATCGCTCGCAGTGCCCAAGTATTGCGAGCCGGCAGGTTATCAGGTGATGGAGTTGCCCGTGCCAGAGATCCAGGAGCCCGACGAGATCCTGGTAAAGGTGCATGCCGCAGCTCTCAACACCGGCGAGACCCAGATGTTGGGCGGCGACATGCGCCTCCTGTTTACTCCAACGTAAGATTGTTGTTTGACCAGCTCATAAAACGGTCGTCGTCATGCAAGCCGGCTAACGTGTGATGGCTCCTCCCAAGATTTCCCGTCAAGTTAGGTATGGAGGGAGCCGGCGTCGTCGCAGCTGTGGGAAGCCAGGTCAAGGCTTTCCGCGTCGGCGATGCAGTGTACGGCCTCCACTTCAAGCACCCAACCTTTCCGCCTCAGGCGCCGGGGTTCTGCTCCGAATACGCCCTCACCAACGAGTGCTTCCTGCTGGCCAAGCCGACTCACCTGTCGTTCGAGGAGGCCGCGTCACTGCCCGGGTCCACGCTCACCGTCTACCAGAGCATCAAACTGGCGCTGGAATACATGGGCCCATCAGGCGGGACGCTGGAGGGCAAGACGGTTTTCGTGCCCGGCGCGCTGAGCGCCACAGGCTCGGTGGGGTGCCAGGTACTGAAGAACGTGTACGGGGTCGGGAAGCTCATCTCCACCGTATCGACGCCAAAGGTGCCGTTGGTGGAACAGTACATGCCGGGCATCGTTGACGAGGTCATCGACTACCAGACCCAGAACATCGTCCGGGAAGTCGGGGCAGGGAAGGTCGACTTCATCTATAACACGCAGTGGGGCCTGACGAGCACCTTCCCGCTGGCCAACCCCAAGACGGGCGTCATCGTCTCCATTGCCAGCATCCCGGGGTCCCAGACCATGCGGAAGGTGCTCGGGGCACACAATATACCCTTCTGGATGGCCTGGATCCTCGACCTAGTCCAGCTGTGGTACAGTTTCCGGCTGAGGGGCACCAACGTGCAGGCCGCGTTTGTATCGGGAAATCCGGGGAACAGAGAGGACCTGGAAGCTGCCGGAGAGATGATTGCCACTGGCAAGGTCAAGGCCGTCATGCGAGTCGCCAGTCTCGACGATCTCGAAGCCGTCAAGAAAGGGGCCCAGGAGGTGAAATCGGGGAAGGGAGGGATTGGGAAGATGATCATCAAGATTGTCTAAGTCCTGGGTAGACTGTCTCGTCGCCTTTTTCGGCCTTGTACACTAGACTTACCTGGTAATTAATCGTCTGGGGAAAATGGATTGCTCTTTGAGCTTGGGGACTTATTGAGGTATACTGAAGAATAGGTATTCCGCATTGCTGGCCATCTTGGTCTGTGGGGCTGTCGCGAACACGAGAAACCGCACTAGTTTAATGGGTTTAGCACCCGTGTCGCGCTAATTGCGCGGTCGCGTTCACGTCCAGCCTCCCCTGAACTGAGCACCCAAAATACAAAAAGTGGTCCGCCCCAATTATTGGCTGCTGTTCGATGCTCACCAGCCTGTTCATCACGACTCCAACTCTCATACCCGACATTACGTGGATCTGCCTAGTCTCCGGATTGTCCTCTTGGTTCTTCAACTGCGTCAATTGATCCAAATCTCACCATCTACCCATTCTTGACTTCTGCCCCTCCATCCTCCCCCTCAAGATGGTTCTCAAGCGGAAGCGCTCTGACTCGGAGCTGTCCTTCTCGAGCGGCTCGGCATTCTCATCGCCTCCGCGTCCCTGCGGCGGCAACATCTTCGACTTCAGCACAATGGCCATGGACGCGGACGGCCACCAACACCACTCCGCCTTCTCGCCCCTCCGCCCCAGCAGCACGCCATCCCATCTCCCCAGCCGGACGATGAAGCGCTTCCGCGACAACCGGCCGTCGGACGAAGAGGTGCACCGTAAGTTCTACGAGTGGCGGGCCCACCACCAGAACCCGCCGCGCGAGTCCAGCTTCTCATCATCTGCTCATATCACTCCCGCAGAGCACACCCTGAGCCTCCTGTACTCGGCCCAGCACCACCACCAATTCCGCCACAGCAGCGGCACGAGCAGCAGCAGCAATCAGCAGCAGCAGCAGCAGACCGTCGCTGCCGCCGTCACGGCTCCCGTCCCGCCACCACCACAGACACAGAACCAGACGCAAGCCACCGCCCAGCGCTCCCTCCACAGCTTCTGGAACCTCCCCGCCCCGCCCACCTCCTCGACAATCGCCCCATCACCACCCACCCACCGCGCCTCCGCCCCGACACACTGCGAGGACTGCGGCACAGGTCTCGGCCCCGGGGCCGGCGATGCCTCGATGGACGTCGACGGGTGCGGGCTCGGGGACTGCAGCTGCGGGGCGTGCGGGCGGGCCGTCTGCTTCGGGTGCTCGATCAGCAACCTCGGGGAGCAGAGGCGGTGCCTTGTGTGTGCCGGGCGGAGGGTGTGGGTTGGCGGGATCGGCTGGACCGGTGGGGCGGGGGTTGGGGTTTGCTAGGATTCTGAGGATATGGTTTTCTTTTACTCTGGTTGGAGTTCGAGGAGCGGCCTCATCTTCATGGCTGAGGATGGGACGGCTTTGACTTTGGCAGCATCTTGATTTCCAGGTTGGGTGGGCGTCGGTGGCGCTTGGAATGGATTCTACACGGATACCTTTTGCTTTAGGTTGTTGGCCAGCTGCATGGGTAGTTCATGTTAGGTTTATTGCTGGAACTTGTTCCTTTGTTTTTCGGAATCTCTACCATGGAGACCGCAGCTCCAGGGGCAGTTGGCAATAGATACGAATATGGATAGATCCTTGTTACTGGTGACTTGATGGGCTTGCCATTTGTCATATTTCTTTGGGTGAATCACGCGCAGTCCGTATTTTCAACATAGGTTTAGGAAGGTAGGCAGTTCTGCCAGAGAGCTGTTGTTACTGATCAACACTTCAACAGCAATAGAAAGCGGCTTGCAACCCCTGGATCAAAGGCAGCCCCCAGCTTACAGGGATGGCCTCTACCCCCACCCTCCTCCATCTTTGCAGCGTCTCTACCTCCAATAGTTTCCGTCATTTCAATTTATCTGACAGAACAGTCAATATGCTACCAGTCACTTTCCAGGCCTTTTGCTTCGAGGGCCATGTTTCCCCATCAAAAACTGGATCTTCTTGTTAGGCGCCACGACCTTGACGCCTGCTCCAATCGGACGACCCTGTTTCGTTTCACAAGAAGCAAACTGCGCCTTGCTGCCTACTCGCCAACCACTATGCGCCGGCCTGTCGCGCCACACCCATTCATGCGCCTTCCCGGGGCCTGTTCCGGAGGCCGCCTCGTTGTTGGCGCGACCGCAGATCCTGAGACAGGGCGACACGGCAGGCCGTTCAATGGGGCAGGGAAGATGAAGCTGTATATCCAGCCTTCCCCCCTTCCCATGGGCCCTGGGGGCCTCAAAGCTGCTGCTCTTTCCATGCGCATGCATCTACGCTCTCCCGCGACGACGTCCACCCACGGCGATAACTCGGCTACGACACGGCGGCGGGCAAGATGGCCGAGGCAGTCGGGCTGGTCGCGAGCGTCATCGCGATCGGCCAGGTCGCGGGCGCGGTGGGCAAGGCGGCGATCAAGCTCAAGGGACTCTGGGAACAGGTGAGGGACGTGCCGGAGCAGATCGCCGACCTGCTCGAGGAGCTCGAGATGCTGGACCCGCTGCTCAGGGAGATCGACAAGCAGCTGGGCCAGAACAGCCTCCCGCCGGAGCTCTGGGACGACTCGTCCACCAAGCTTAGCAAGGAGTACTGCCGGCGGGCTATAGATGCCCTGTTGGGGATGGCGAATGATCTGAGTCGGGATATCGCTGAGTCTAAGGGGAGGCTTAGGAAGAAGATTGCGTCGGCGAAGGCGGTCCTCAAGAAAGACGCGCTTGCTCAGCATGAGAAGAAGCTCAAGAAGGCAATGGGGTTGCTGAAGTTGTCTATGGAATGCTATTCCTTGTAAGAAACTCCCTGCCGTGCCCGGTCTTGTGCAGCTAGGCTAACGCGGATGCCAGGGCCATGACCCGCGTCTCCCACGAGATGGTGAGAAGCAGTCTAACTCAGGTGTCGACTGAATTAGAAGTTATCGTGCAAGTCCCCCAGCCCGATCCGGGAAGAAGAGTGGCCAGTGTGGGACGGGTGGACATTGATGAGGATGAGGCTGAGGATAAGGACGAGGATGAAAATAAGTCGCATAAACGTTTGCCAGTCACAACTGTCCGTGGGAGGCTGAAGACCACTTATGGGAAACCATTTCGTCGAAAGGCCTTTAAACCTAATTTCTTCGGCTTCCTTTACGAATCTTCCCCGGACGGGAAGAGTTATCGCGTTCGCTTGCAGCCCCCCATGTGGTTGACAAAGAGGATCTGGGAATTCGAATCACGAAGAGCCTACAGCGGTTGGCAGCAGATCAACCTCCGCATCTACAACAAACGGGAGAAGGACTCCGAGATCTTTGCTTTGGCCGACTTTGGCCAGCTCGATCGGATGCTGGAAATGTTTGATAACGAGGAAGCATCGCCGTTCGACTGTGATCCTGAAGGCCGGTCATTGCTTCATGTAGGTTGCCAAACCCGATTGACATTGACAGAAGACACCAGGCTAATCTCGTCAATCCGGTCTAGTATGCTGTTTTCCAGAACCATTCCGAGATGTGCCAGACTCTGATCGAGCTTGGGCTTGACTCCTGCATTGACGAGCCGGGGTTTCTTGAGTTCGTGTTATCCCCTACTAAGGCTTGAATAGACTTCTGACGCGCCAATAGGACTCCTAGAATGTCAACTGTCCGGTGGGACTTTTCGTATGCCGGTATATTGAGGGGTCCTTCCTCAGACATAGCGTATTTAGAGGCAAGAATCGCAATCATGGACCTCTTCTGGAAGTTCGACTTCGACGATGATGCGGCGGGCGTCGGCCAGGTTGATACCGAGGTCCGTACGTGGGAAGCTGATTTCCTATCACAGCAACGGTGCCAGGATGTTACATCCTACCACTCCTTGCCCCTGAAGCACCGACTATTGGCTGTTCGGAACAATGTCTACAGGGAGCAGTGGCGTGATTACCGGCCGGACTCACTGAGGTACCTTATCAACGCGGATTGCCGCCTTCTTCGGAGGGACATCACGGAATCTGTTCGCGAGGGCGTCTCGCTGATTCACTCATGCGCCCTGGCCCTCGGAAATAAGCGTGCAGTTGCGGGTTCTCTATCTGAGGGTTGGAATAAGCTCACGCGGGAGATTATCTTGGCGTCCACCGTCGACGACCTCCATACCGTCGAGGAATGCACGATATACCAGGATAGCTGGACAGGGACGCCGTTGATCTCTCTACTTCACGGGTTGGCGATTCGGGGCAGCACGAAAAACAAGTGGAGGGCCACCTACAGCTCAGCGGTGAGGAATTGGGTGGGACAAATGAAGAAGTGTGGCATCGACCTCGTGCAGTATGGCCGCCAAGAGAAGGCCTATCTCTCGGGACACTTGATCCAGGTCGATTTCAATTTCGATGGGAAGTATAGGGAGCCATGGGAACTGCTGGATCTCAAATTTGGGGCCGAGCCAGAGGATTGGGTCATCATCTGGAGTCTGAACACATGGCAAATAGCGGGAGAGTTCTTGGAGATGGTCGAAACACCGCAGGAAACACCGCAGACCTGGACGCCTCGTCCTTCGAAGGCCATTTTAACGGCCTCAAGGGCTGAATCAGTGAGATATAGCATGCCAGGAGAATGGGTGTCTTGAGCTAGAAGAGGGGGATATTCCAGCCGAGCTAATAAGGTACCTATTCGGAGCTTCCCATTTGAGGGCGGGGACAGCGGCACTGCCCCACAGTCTGCAGCATCCCGCTGGATGAGGGGTGGATGACGGGAGGTGCGGAGGAGGGGGTGTTTGAGCATGTGATCAATCAGTAAGGTATAATTGGTATGACCTTGGGCTTCGTCATCTTTCCCATCCTACTACCTACCTAATTGGCGTCAAATCTAATTCTTGTCGCGATTCTGTTTGAAATAGGTTGCCAAGACATTTCCCCTTCTCTCGTCCTTGGTACTGTACTGTGTGCGCCCCCAGATATCATGTCGTTGAGAGGCACCCGCGATGACTCCCACGCTGGTGGAAAGAACGCATGGTACTACGCTGACCCTCCGACGCTCACCGCAAAGCTGGACGAGTACCTAGAAGGCGTCCCAGATGCCATTGATGGCATCAGCTTGCCAGTCCCTCGAGCAAGAGCCGTTATTGCGCCGTAAGACGAACTCTCCGTTGTCCCATGTTTACAGACGCGGGGATTCAGTCCGAAATGTTGGCGATTGTCTCCTAGCTACCTCGACTATTTCTATTCCCAGTTTCTATGAGTAACCAGTGGATCACTAACCGCTCAGCAGCCATGCGGGTTATTCTTATTCTGGCCGTTGTGCTGCCTGGGCGTACAAGTGCCTAAACCTCAGCGCCGCCAGGCGTGTCTTCATCCTCGGGCCGTCGCATCATTACGGTCTACCGGGCTGTGCGTTGACTAGCTTTGCGGAGTACAAAACTCCTTTTGGCAACCTGGTCGTCGACGAGGACATCGTGGGGGAGTTGTGGGACACTGGCATGTTCTCCGAAATCCCAACCTGGGCGGATGTTGCGGAGCACTCCCTGGAGATGCACCTCCCATACCTCTACAAGCGACTAGAGCAAACACATGGGGGAGACAAGGACAAGTGGCCCACCATAGTGCCGATCCTCGTTGGCAGCACCGGTATGAGGGCAGAAAAAAAGTTCGGCAACATCCTGCTCCCATACCTCAAGGACCCGGAGAACGCATTCATCATCTCGTCCGATTTCTGCCATTGGGGCCCCAATTTTGAGTATTACAATTACTTCTCTCTGACTGCCGCGCGAGAGATGGAAAAGAGGGAGAAGGCCGAGGCCGAGGCCGAGGAACGGGAGCGGGCTGAGGGCCCTGACAAGACCAGATGCGATAAGAAGACCAAACGGGTCAAGAGATGCGGGGGGGAGCTTGAACCGGCCCTGGTATCGTACGGAGTGTTTCCCCGCGAGAAGGAGGACATGGAGATCCATGAGAGCATCAAGATGCTGGATGATCAGTCGATTGCCGCAGTCGAGACGGGAATTCATGAGAACTTCCTCAGAAACCTGAAGCAGACGGGCAACACAGTCTGTGGACGGCACCCCATTGGAGTTATGATGGCAGCGATGGAAGCGTTGAACAAGGAGAATCTAGGAGGGCCCCAGGCAAAGTTCAAGATGGTCAAGTATGACCGAAGTGACAGCGAGCTCAAGGAGGCGACTAAGTCAAGTGTGAGCTATGTGTCTTTCTATTCTGTCGTTTGAGGAGCATCGTTGCCAGGGAGGTGAACGAGTCGTGAGAGGCGTTGGAAGGCGTGATGCTCCAACTGTTGGTAAGGAGTTCGCTGGTGAGAGGGGCTGCTTTTCTGGAAGAGGCGGGATATCAGATATCACTACAGCTGTACATTGCCAGAGGTGCCCGGACGGAGTAGACAGCGAGCATTAGAGCTCGAGTGGTGTAGCTTTTTGAATGGATGTCAGAATACTATGCAGTACATAAGTACCCACCGGTGCTGCAGTGGAGGCTAGGATGATCGGAGAGCTGAGCTTAAGGTATTGGCAGTTAGCACACCACGACGATATGGTCAATCTGCGTGTCCTGGACTCCAGCTAGCTTGCAACCCGGAGCTAGCTGGCCGTAAGCGGCTGGGGACTGCTGAGGCTGAACGAGGATGGAGCTCGAGGACTCGGTTGCATGACACAGAGGTTCTCGGTAATGGCCGTATATCTGGCACGGAATGCTTAATCTGGTAGCCCAACCTGGTGCGGCGAAACATGAAGTTTCGGAACGCGGCATCGGGGCATGAACGGAACGGAACTGGGAGCACGGCCAGTCAGTGCGTTGACGGGACCGTCTGAACTTGTTCGGATAAGCCGCACAGATGGGAAGGGGTGGTCTGGTCGCCAGGTCTAGGAGTCCGGATGGAATCCAATTTTTGATTGGGGACGATTCAGGATGAAGCACCCATTCCTACGGAGTACTTCGTCGATGGTCCTTGCACACCAAGGCTTCGCGAAGCTTTTCGTGGCGCATTTATGACAGGCCTGGCTGAACCAATGCTTTACGGCTGATGCCTTGGCATGTTTCCATTTTGGGATGTTTGGCGAGCGCTAGTGGCTGAGGCTGAGGCTAGAATTCGGAGCCGTCTGAACCACTGGAGTGAGAATGCTCGATAAAAGGAAGAAAGCATGAGGGCAATGTCTCTCAAGACTCGCTCCGTCCTGGTTTCGCCAGCAATGGGAGCTTGGAATTGGATGGGAGTTGTACTCGGTTTCCAGTCCTACCATAGGTACGCAGTACCTTCCATGTTAATCCCACACCTAATTACGCGCAGAATCCCTGTTCAGCCAACCAATCCCGGGCGCCTGTCGATCAGCAACATACTTGAAACTTGTCTCGTTCTGGCCTTTTGCTGTTACAGGAACGAATACCACCCACCCAATCCACCACCCCATCTCACGAACCCCTGCAACGGTTGAGCCCACACCGTCCACTCCAGTCCACTCGTCTCGGGCGAACCACCGGTGATTCAGACCCGAGCGGGTTGAGACAAGACCATTGTCTGCGGCGTACGCAGTAGTTGCAACTCAGACACGAATTCCAAAACCTCTCATTATTGATGAGAAACGAGACTGCCCTGTTTCCTGCTTTCGCCCTACATACCTAAGCGTGCTTACCTTTTATGCTTTACGAACAATCGGCTGCGGCGCAGTAACCACGATTACCCTAGCGAAGCCGTACCAAACCGTTTTCGAGATACCAGTCCGACCCTCCAAGCCACAGCTGGACACCCCTGCTCCCCTGATCCCTTTGCTGCCTCAGCCCCCAGGCCGCTTTCCACTTTCGAAACTCCCTTTCGCTAATCTCTCCTAATCGACTGCTCTGTTGCCTCCTATTGCCTTCATTATCTTTCTTTTTACCTCGTTCGAAGTCCAAAAAACACCGCGAACATCCCTCCTTTGACCAGACTGTTGCCGCATATTCGATATCACCGTAGAGCAGCGCTTGCGCGCTTCGCCTCTCCACCATGAGTGTCAGTGTTTCACCCCCGTATCCTTTCTGTCTCAATCCCGTCTCCACTGTGGCCCGCACCAAGATGCGTCTTGCACCTCGAACCGTGGGCTCCCGAGGGATGTCTTTGAATGTCGCCTACTTTCTTGCTTCCTGTTGTCTCCCTTGCAATCTGTAACCGCGAGACGTGTTCACTAACAAAATGGATCAGTACGGGTTAGTTATTCTTCGCGCAGGCCTCGAACGACCAACCGCCAATCGAACACAGCGAGCAGGGACTTGAAGCAGGTGCTAACAATCTCAATTGACAGATACGGAGGCAGACCGAACCCCTTTGACCAGCGGGGCGGCCCAGGTGGCGACGGATATTCAGCGCCTGCACCTCGCGCTCCGCCACCGGGCGCTTTCGGCCAGGGACCACGACCGGGAGGAGGGGCAGGAGGTCCGCCTAGATATAACCAGCCGGCAGCTGGGCGAAATGACTACGGTCGTAAGTTTGCCTCGCCGCTGTGCAAGGTATGAAGGGAGCAGGAGTGAAGCAGCGTCTGACATGATTCCTCGAGCAGAAAGCAACGTCGAGATGGCCCCTCTCACCCAGAATGCCAGCTCCTTTGGCCGAGGAGACCCGAACGCGATCCTGAATGAGTGCCGAGATATCGATAGGGGCGTCGACGAGATCGAGCGCAACCTGAACCAGCTGAAGATGCTGCAGGACCGGTCGCTCAACGACGCCGACACCTCGTCTGGGTCCTCGACCAGCCGACAGCTGGACAATCTGTCGTCCGAGACTATGACCATGTACCGCGGTCTGACGCAGCGGGTTCGCGAGGTCAAGTCTAGCCCAGACAGCCGGCAGCCCAAGAACGCGCCGCAGGTTGGGCGCGTCGACCGCCGGCTCAAGCAGGCCATCCAGAACTACCAGCAGGTCGAGTCGGCCTTCCGCAAGAAGACGCAGGACCAGATGGCAAGGCAGTACCGGATCGTGCGGCCTGACGCGTCCGAGTCTGAGGTCCGTGCCGCCGTCGATGACAGCTCCCAAGGCGGCCAAGTCTTCCAGCAAGCCCTTATGCAGAGCGACCGCCGCGGCCAGGCCCGTGCCGTCCTCAACGCTGTCCAGGACCGCCAGGCAGCCCTACAGAAGATCGAGAGTCAGATGATCGAGCTGGCGCAGCTGTTCCAGGACATGGACACGCTGGTCGTCCAGCAGGAGGTCCAGGTAGCCCTGATCGAGCAGAAGGGTGAGGAGGTCGTCGAGAACCTCGATAAGGGCAACGAGGAGATCGCAGTCGCCGTCACGACGGCGAAGAAGACGCGGAAGAAGAAGTGGATCTGCCTGGGCATCTGTGGTGCGTCTCTTCACTGCCCCTATCCCAATCACACCGCATTTATAGGTCTGGCTGACACAAATCTCGAATTAAAACAGTCACTATCATCGTTGTCATTGTTATCGCCGTTGTAGTCTACGTCATGATTAATAAGGGAGGAAGCGGCGGAGGAGGCTCAGACGGCGGTAAGAAGCGTGGCATCGAGGTCCGCGGTATCCAATTCGACGGCGACCGTCCCGTCTCCCGCATCTACGGGCACTCTAAGATCGTCATTCCCGGGGTTGACTACGAACCCGATACCACCAAGACTTCGGGGGCCGACCTTCCCGGCGGCGGTCGCCCTTTCAGCATCGTTGCCAAGCCGCGGAACGTGGTCGGCGACCACGGCGTGCAAGTCCGCCCCCAGGTCAGCAAGCGGTTCGTTCTTGACCCGAAGTTCCGTGACAACCACAAGGGAAACTCCCAGGCCGAGAAGAGGTGGGTCAAGTTCGGAGAGGAGTGGACAGGAGACGACGCCCCCGCAGTGGAGGACCGAGGAGTGTCTTCGACGGTAGACGTCCCGGGGGTCAACAAACGAATTGTAATCGACCCCAAATTCCGGGGCAACAAGAAGGGCGGCTCTCAAGCTAGCCGGCGTTGGGTCAAATTTGGAGAGGAGTGGACAGGGGACGCTCCGACTACCCGAGATATCCCCCAAGTCCACAACCCCATTGTCATCGACCCCAAGTTCCGACACCCTAAGAAGGGCGGAAACTCCCAGACCACGCAGAGATGGGTCAAGGTCGGAGAAGACTGGCACGGAGACGCCCCGGCCGCCTAATAAACGTCCGCGTTCCCCGAGCGGATGCGGGGGCCGAGAACCGAAGCCGCTGATCATTGTTGGATCGGAAACTGTACAAAAGGGGACAACAGGCCAGGACAGGGAGGTCGGTCGACTGCTCTCCGTACCATCTCGTTTTTCCTCGATGGCTTTTGGCACGGAGTCAGGAATATATTTTCCCTTTTTCCTTCCCGTTCAAGCCATCGTTATTGTTGAATCTGCCTCGGCCCTCCTTTTTCCTCTTGTCATTCTCTACACCCTCTCCGCGTATCAACTTGACGTTGGACTCTGGAAGGACGGTGTGTCTCGACGGTTCTACTGGTCTGGGTACTCGGTCGGGGCTCTCTATCTCACTCTCTCTCTCTTTCCTTCCCTTGTCGTTGCTTCTGTTCTTAGGAAAAGCACAGAGTCCCCCGTGTGGAAAAGCGCACGCCCCTTTTCTTGCTTCGGCCGTGTGTACCCAGGGGAGTTTTAGTAGTGCATTATAGGCGTTATAATTGACTGAATTCACTTCTTACTTTAGAAACACACAAGCTCTCTTCGTGTAAGGGGTAAGTAATTACATGTAATTTCATTCCTAATAAAGGGAAACAAGCCGTGTCCCAGATTTCTCCGACGCCGATGAACAGGTGGTCAAGACGTCATCCATCATTATCATACTTCTCTGTAGAGCGGGCTGAAATGTTTATGTACAGCAAGTTGCGGTCGTAGAAACGAATCCATGGTCCGTCTAGACCATGCAGAAGAGGCAGTCGATCAGGGTGGCACCTATTTGTTCAGCAATGGGCCCACTCTTGCCTCGTATCGTATGTGTGTAGATGAACGTACTTGGGTGGCCACTCGGAACGATACGCTGTTGGTGCGTCCAGCATCGAATGTCGTGGCCAGATTAAGGAGTAGAGGATCGCAACCGGTAAACGGGCGTAAACAATATGCCAGCTTCTCGACGGGGTTTATTGCGGGTTCTGATACGCGACCCAAGGTGATACAGCCGCTTCGCCATCGCACACGGGTGAGGAGTTTCGCGCGTTGGGTCCCTAGACGTCTTTTCGGCCGGAGAATCCAAAACAGTCCAGCCCGTCAGTAGTAGCATCAACCGACACTGGTCTCAACCGACACTGGTCCTCCTGCGCCATATATATCAGGCATATCCGTTGGCCTCTGTCTAGAGGAGATCCAGTCGCTACCGCTCCGCCTCCCGGGCCCCTCGCTCGTCCTCCCCACCATGATAATCAGCGTCCCCCTCCCCCTCTTCCTCCCCGCTGGCCGCAGCAGCAGCAGCAGCGGCCAGTAAATCCGCCTCCGTCCTGCGCCGCCTCTCCTCCCCGGCCTCGACGACCCTGCGCAGCACCCCCATCCTCTTGTCGAACTCGTCCATCAGGGCCGGGTATTCCTCGCTGCCCGGGGACGGCCTCTGCTGCTGCTTGCCGCCCGCCCCGCCCGCAAGCCCGGGCGACTGCTGCGGTTCCCCGCCCTCGGCAGGCGAGTTCCTGCCCGGCACCACCACCCCCGCCACCGGCAACGGGCGCGCGGCGGCGGCGGCCTCGGCGCCGACGCCCTCGATCTTGAGGATCAGCGAGCCAGCGCCGGCGCCGCCGGAGCCCTTGCGGTGGCGGCGGTGTTGATGATGATGCAGATGCTCCTGGTCAGCCGCCGGGCCGTGGCCGTGGCCGTCGTCGTCGTCGTCGGCCTGGCTCGCGACGCGCGCCCCAACTACCGCCCAGTCTGGCGTCAGGCTCGACGCCCATGCCACCTCGAGGCCGCCGCCGGGGCTGCTGCTGTTGTTGCCGTCGGCGGGCACGAGGTCGATGAGGATGGCTCGGTCGAGGTGATGGCTGCCGCTGCTGCTGCTGCTGCTGGTGGCAGAGGCGGAGGCGGCATCGCGGCGGTGCTCCTGCGAGGCAGCCTGGTCTGAGTCGGGATCGGGGTCGGGGCCAGCGTCGGGATCGTCTACCTCGAGGTCCTCGGGGGTGCGGTGGTGCCTGGCTAGGGCCTCGGTTAGGAGCTCTGGGTCGTCGTCGGCGAAGATGTAGTGCACGGTCGGGTGGTGCAGGGTGGGCTTCTGGGAGGGGTGGGAGGTCGAGGTGAGGAGGGTGAAGAGCGGGGTGAAGGGCGGCTGTTCGGGCTCCGGCGGGACGGTCGCCTGCGCCGGCTGCTGCTGCTGCTGCTGGGGGTGGTCCTGGGGCGGGGGGGAGGAGGCCGAGGGGGATGCCGGGGGTTGGGCATCCTGCTGTCTGCGCAGGCTGGATCGGCTGCCCCTGCTGGCTACGGATGGTTGACGGGACATCGGGTTGGAAGCCTGGGCCGCATG
Source organism: Phialemonium atrogriseum (assembly GCF_030411735.1). Lineage (NCBI taxonomy): Eukaryota > Fungi > Ascomycota > Sordariomycetes > Cephalothecales > Cephalothecaceae > Phialemonium > Phialemonium atrogriseum. The sequence goes on along the minus strand of NW_026848184.1, from coordinate 29,477 downwards.
GATGGCCGCCGAGGATGCTGGCCGGGCGGGATCGGGATCGGTCATCTTTGGTTTGTGGTGGTTGAGTCGGGAGCCGGCATCGGAGGGGAGATGGTGTTCTGGAGGGGTTGCGGGAAAGGAATTGCCCGCATGTTTGGTGCTCGCTGATTATGGAACCGAAAAGTTGGGAAGAAAATCCGGGTTGCCAGTCCCGGAGAGCGGGCTCTCGGTTCTTGGGGAGCCTAGAAGGACGAGGCTCCGAACGAAGCTCTCCGCTGGCTGGGGTATGATTGCGTGTCTTATCTTATCGCACGTGCCTCTTTACCTGGCAATGCCGTCTTTGGCTCCAAGTCACGGATAGACCCGGCCAAGGTAGCACGGGTAGGTAGGTAGGGACAGTACGGGTTAAAATGGGGGGAGAGCTTGCAAGTGGCAAAGCATGTTTGCTGACTTCACAATAGATTATAAACCATAAAAGCAGGTAGTGCTCTTGATAGGCGCCTGAGACGGGAGACCCCATGCCGTCTGCTGTTCCTGGGTATCGATGTCCAAATATCACGCCTGTAAAACTCCATAGCCATAAACGCAGCCACACGTCCAAGGTTCGCCATGCCAGACACACTCTGTACGCCTATCACAAGACACCCGCCACCCTCGTCTACTTGACTGCGCGTATGATGACGAGCTCCACTGGCTCTAATCGCCATCTTCGGCGTCTAGGGGCGTCTGTTCAGGCTGTTGTTGCGTCCACTCAAATCCTGACGGATGGTTAGACCAGATGACGGGGATGACCGGAGGGAATGCTCCCTGAAATATCCCCAAACTTACTTTGTCTGCACATAGGGCACTGACCCTTGGACGACTCTTGTTTGATCCATTCCAAGATGCAATGCTGCTGCTTGTCAGTGGCGGGTGCTTATTGAGGGGTAGCTTTATGGACAGAGGCTACCTACCATGTGAAAGTTATGGCCACATTTGCCCGACACTGTAATCTTGTTAGCTTAAGATAGATAAGAACATGTCAAGAGGGTGGCTATACAAAGGCTGCAATCATCTCCAGGATATTTGCAAGTCGGACATGTTCCGTCGAAGTGAACCTGGCAAATGCCACAGACATCGTCTTCAGGAAGGTCCCATCGCCAGGTGGCCACGGCGTTCCACTTCTTGATCTTCACTTTCATTGCTGCTCCGTCCGACCTGCAGTTGAGAAGGGAGGGCTTGTTTGACGCGAGGACAGAGGACAGAGGACAGAAAATAAACATTCACATGCGAACCATAAACCATTCACCATCCATCTGTCCGTTCTAGTGACCCCACTGACAAAAGTGGCCCAAGCTCCTTCCCACTCCAGCTCTTTATCTGCAGTGGGACCTGCACCACCACCAATCGAACGGACCTGTTGCCATACCTCGGGAACTTTTTTCTAGTCGATCTGAACCCCGCATCAATTCAATACCTAACTGACCGATCTTCGGCGTCATTCCTCTTTCTCAACAGACTGATATCCTCAGCTCTCTCGTCCCAGGCTCCGGTCGGGGGCACCGAGGAAAAGCTGATAACGTCGCAAACTGACCTGATCTAAGCGGCAAGAAGGAGGAAGAAGGAAGAAGGAAAAAAGACGAGAAACGGAAAAGACGACATCGCACCTCCCACCGCACGTCATCGTCTTTACCATATCTAGGGTTCCTGTGTGAGCTCATTGCCAATTGCCCTCTCCCGGCCCTGCCGGGTTCCCTATCGACATCGACAAGCCCAGCTTGACATAACTCTATCCGGAACGGCCGACCTCCGCCGTCATGGCTAGCTTCTTGGTTTTCCGCTCCGTCCGAGTCTCGATGGCGCAGTGCAGCTCCGGCTCCGGCTTTCAGGCCGGCAAGCTCGGCAGTAGGCTCACGATAGCCTCGCTCCCTCGCAGATCCTTCTCCTCGTACCTCGTCACTCCCAACGAGCTGAGCGAAGCTCTCAAGAAGAATCCCCCCTCGCCAATCTCGACCGATCCGCGCGTCATCCCCCTCTGCGCCTCCTGGTTCATGCCCAACGACCCCGAGAGCCGCACCGGCATTCAGGTCTTCCGCGAGAAGCGCATCCCCAAGGCTCGCTTCTTCGACCTCGACAAGGTCATCGACAAGCGCAGCCCCTACCCCCACATGTTGCCCAGCCCCGGCGACTTTGCCGCCGCCATGAGCGAATTGGGCATCCGAAGGGAGGACACGGTGGTGGTCTACGACTCCCGGGAGCTCGGCATTCTCTCGGCACCCCGCGTCGGCTGGACGCTGAAGGTGTTTGGCCACCCCAAGGTGCATATCCTAAACAACTTCAGGCTATGGGTCGATCAGGGCCTGCCGACCGAGCAAGGGGAGATGTACACAGTGGAGTGCGGCACATATCCCATTCCTGAGATGGACGAGGGTAAGGTCGCCAACTACGAGGCCGTGCGGGAGGTGGCGCTGGACTATAACAAGGAGGGCGCCGAGGGCGTGCAAATCTTGGATGCACGATCCAGCGGCCGGTGGACCGGCAAGGACCCCGAGCCACGCCCCGGCCTGTCGTCGGGCCACATGCCCGGGTCGATCAACATCCCCTTCAACTCTCTGCTCGACCCGGAGACCAAGGCGTTCCTGCCGGCGGAGCAGCTGAAGAAGGTTTTCCAACAGAAGGGCGTGGATCCCGAGAAGCCCATCATTTCGAGCTGCGGCACGGGAGTCACGGCCTGTGTCGTCGAGACGGCCCTGGACGAGGCGCAGTACGGCAAGCCGGAGGCGAGGAAGGTCTACGATGGAAGCTGGACGTGAGTGTCCCCCTCCCACCCACCACATTTGTTCTCCTGGTTTTGTGACCGGTGCTAACTAAAAGGCAGTGAGTGGGCTCAGAGAGTCCGCCCATCCGACTCCCTGATTAGGACATCAGAGTGATATCACCCCTCCCCTCCTCCATTATGGCGTCGGTGCTTTGATAGTGGGAGTTGTTGATTAGATGGCACCGGATACCCTCCCCTGGCCCACTGCATTTGACTGTGGTTATGTATGATTATGCGTATGCCTGATAAAGTTTGGGGTTTGGCATTTTTTTCTGTCCAAAGTTGCATAACGATTCTTCTACAAGTTCTCTCTCCTCGTTTTCCCCCGTCTTCACACTTTCTACGACAGAGTAAGGGCAGGGGGGTGGTTGGCACGGGTTGTTGGTTTATAAGTCGCATCGACGGGTCTTGCAGACGGCTCAGAGTTATAGCATATATCGAGTTGAACATGTCGGGACTGCCACATCGCGTTCGGAAAAGGAGTGATTTTATTTCCCCCTTGGTAATCAATCCCAAAATTGTGGTGCTCTATCTATCCTCTCCATTTCCTCATAAAAGCCCCCGGCATGCTCTTCCCAGGCCCCTTTTCGTGTTTGGTCTTTAATTCTTCAACTTCTCCTTGTCCATCTCATCCTTGCACCTCGCCAGCCGGCCCTGTTGTAACCCCCTATGCTCCCCATTCTCATTCAACCACGCCGCATACGCCGGCTTGGGCACCCGCCCGCCTACCCCATCGCCCTCCTCCTCCTCCTCCCAGATGTCGTACTCGTACGCCCCCCAGACGTGTACCCGTACGCCTCCCAGATGTCGTACCCGCACGCCTTCCACACCTCCAGCTGCCTGACGAAGCCCGGGTTCGGCCGCACGTCGGGCCTCGCCGCCGCCACGTGCCCCAGCGCCTGCGCGGCCGTCCACCGCATCCAGCGCATCAGGTACGCCGCCGCCACGGCGGCCGACCGCGACCGCGCGGCCCAGCAATGCACCAGCACCTTGCCGCCATCCCTTCTTCTCTCCTCGTCCTCCCCCCCGACGACGGCGGCGGCGGTGGTGGTGGTGGTTGCCGCCGCGATCTCCGCGTCGATGAAGTCGCACGCGTCCCCGAGCCGGACGAGGAGGTTCGCCCGTCTCGAGTCCCGCATCTCGATCCACTGCCGCCGCAGCCGCGGGGGCGAGTCCGGGGATGATTGGCTTGGGTCCGGTGCCTGGTTAGGGTGGAGGTGTAGCTCCCGTGCCTCCCTCGCTGTTAGGATGCTGAGCACGGCGGTGATGCCGATCTGCGACAGCATGGAGGGGTCCTGGGTGGGTTTGCGGCTGGAGAGGTAGAGGCCTGGGCTGATAGTGCTGGGCCTGTGGTGGTCGGGGATGGGGATTGCTAGGTGGTGGCCGCTTGGGAGTGGGTGGGAGGGGATTGAGGATGTCATGGTGGTGGCGCCTTGGGTGAGTCTTGCCCCTTGCGGCCGGTTGGGGGATCGAGGGTTTGGAGGTGTGATATTGGGAGAAGGCGGTGGGTTAGTGAAAGGAGACTGCAGGTGAGGAAGGGAATGCAGTTGATGACTCGAGCTGAGGCTTGGTGTCAAGCCTTAGGTGGGAGGTTGGTTACTGCCTGAGATTGTGACTGAGATTCTGGGAAGTATGCGGGCGAAGAACTGCCTAGGCAGGAGCCAGGTGCGTTATAGAGGTAGGTGCCAGGGAACTCTACCCCATCATTCAGCCCGTACGGTGAGTCGCTGGACAGGTAATCATTCTTGGCATCTTATTTTCGGTATACTGAAGCTTAACTGGAGTATGGTTTCGGTGGTTGCGAGAGCACCCTGCCTGCAGAAGCAAGGTTTAGGAGTAGACCTTCCCATTTCCAAGGAACCCTATACCCACCCGGTACCTTCCCCGCGACATGAAGTTGTCCCATTCTGTATCGACAAGAGAGCTATCGAGTTTTAGAGGAGATGGCTGCTCAACTGGTAGTTCCGAGTGACGATCTCGTAAGATGCAAAAACAATGCCCTCGATATCATCGCGTATTGCAACCTTGACGAAATCGTAGGAATTGATTCTGTCACTTGTCCATCCAAATTTGACAGGAATAGTTGAATTTGGATGGTCGTTCTTGGTCCTCGTCAAGAATACCTTAAGGGGCAAAAATGGGGTGGTGACAGTGGAGTACACGAGAGGTACACTCCTGGAAGATTATGTGCGAGAAGATGAGGAAGAAAACGACACTAAAATCGGAGACTGCAAGTACGCAAATAACCAATAGGAGTAAAAAAAAAAAGGACTCGCAGTTCTGACGCAAGCAAAAATAGATAAGGTTACCCCCCCGCCGTTCTCAGGAAGCCCAATCAGACCGCGGGAGCGAGTGCATCGTCACCGGCCTGTACCCGTGCTGACCCGCCGGCACGGGGAACGGCCCGTTCTCGGCGGGCGGGAAGATCGGCGAGCCATCTCCGCCGTGGTCGTCATTCCAGCCGAACCGCTGGGCACGCACTGTGCGGTATAGGTCGGCGGCCGGGTTGGCCGTCGTCTGGGCGTGGTAGACGAGGTAGTGCTCGGTGCCGTCGGGGCTGGTGGTGAAGCTGGCGTGGCCGGTGCCGTAGACGCCCTCGGCCGCGTTCTGGTGGAAGACGCAGCCGTCCCGGCGCTTGCGCCACGACTGGTAGGACATCGGGTCTGTCCCCACCAGCTCCAGAAGGCCGAGGCAGTAGAAGGGCGTGTTGACCCGCGCTGCCGAGTAGACGACAAAGTTCTGGCCCGTCTTGGGGTTCGTCAGCTGCTGCGGCCCCTCGTTGGTCGCCAGGCGGGTGTCTGGGCGGCCGTAGGGGACACGCTCCCAAGGTTCGTTGGGCACGGAGATAATACGCCGGTCACTGAAGTTCGAGTTGACGGTCCAGGGGTTGGACATGTGGGTGATGCACAGGTTGGCGGGCCATGCCGAGTATGCCTGCTCCCAGCATGAGTAGATATGGTACAGCTGGCCCTCGTAGCTGAAGTAGGTCCCGTCGATGGCGAATTGGTCGTAGGTGTTGAGCATGCCCTTCATGCTGAAGTTGGCCGCCCACGGATCCGCGGTGTCGCCCGCCAGGACGAACATGCGGTGATTGATGGCTGGGCAGTTGATTGGGCACATCGCGTCTTGGAGCGGGGGCGGGTTGTCCTTGTCATGGGTCGCTGTGAAGATGATGTACCAGCTGCCATTAAGCTGGTGTATCTCGGGCGCCCAGATATCCGTCGACCAAGCCTCTCCGCTGTCGGGATCAGGATTGAAGACCACGCGGGTGTCGGCGTTGTCCCAGTTGTCGGTCATTGCCCTCGACCTCTTCAGCGTGATGTTGTCATTGGTCGAATATGTGAACAGATACCAATCCTCTCCATCGACAGAATACCTCGTCATGAAGGGATCTCCAACATTCTGGGTGAAGATGGGGTTGCGGTACGTTGCATTGGTTGTCGTATCGGTGCCAACCTTGGAGGGATCCCAACTTTGCGGCCCTGCTTGGTTCGGGTCGAAGGACTGACTCTGGACTAGGGTGAGGATGGCACTTGCCCATAAGAACGCCCCGATCAATCCAAGGCGAGCCATTTCTCACGATGCTGGAGATATCCCGGAGCAACTGAGCGGGGGTAAGGAGGCAGGCAGGGGAAGGCAGGCAGCCTTTGAGAGAAAGAAAAGGGCAGGATCTGTTTACCTCTAAAAATGCTCTCCGCTCCGAACTGCAGAGACGTGCAGCGAACATATGATGTAATGCAGGACCATCAAATGATACTTTACCCCACGATTCCTAGAAACTAGGTTTTGTGATGATTCTCATGTCTTTGGTCTGCGTCGCTGAGGAGGAGCTCTGCCGACAGACACGGCTGCTTATTTCCAGGAACAGCAGCTCCCTTCCTTGGGTGCAGATCATTAACTTCGATCTTCCCAAACCCCGCACCCAACTGCAACCCCAAGCTCTTTCCCGCCTCAGCCATGGAGGTATGTTATGCTTTCTTCATATGCCGACTCTCTCCAAAGTTCGTTCCAAAAGTTTGGACCTTCTAGATTAGATCTAGACTGGATCAGCGCTGCATAAAACAAAAACTTATGGCTGCGGCTTGTTAGTTTTAAGCGGTGCATGCAGTTCGAAATGCAGCTTTAGAACTAGGTATGTAAATGGTGGAAGAAGACGGTGAGGGGTTGAAGGACATCTCCACTCACCTAGGTGAACTCCCGCACGGGCCCTCCAAACACGTGAGCAGTGTGTGCCTAAAATATCAGGGACAAATTTCTTAGGGCTGCTTCGCTTGGCCCGGAAAATCCACAAGCCCACCAGAAATTGTTCAAATCGCCAAACCCCGCGAAAAGTTAACGGCAGCTTTTGGGAGATTTCCAAAGATCCTCGACCAACCTCGACAGCACCGTTCACGAATTCTTTCCTAGCAATTGAAAAATATGGCTGACCGAGGCGGTGCCCGTGGCGGTGGATTCGGATCCCGAGGAGGCGAGCGAGGTGGTGATCGTGGCCGAGGTGGTGATCGCGGCCGTGGTCGTGGCCGTGGCCGTGGACGCCGCGGTGGTAAGCCCGATGAGAAGGAGTGGCAGCCCGTCACCAAGCTGGGCCGTCTCGTCAAGGCCGGCAAGATCAAGAGCATGGAGGAGATCTATCTGCACTCGCTCCCCGTCAAGGAGTACCAGATCGTCGACTTCTTCCTCCCCAAGCTCAAGGACGAGGTCATGAAGGTGCGCATTTTCGAAGCCGGCAATTGCACGAATCAATTCCGCCGCGACATGTTGAATGGATGGCTCTAACTTTTTTCTTCTTCTCGCGTACAGATCAAGCCCGTCCAAAAGCAGACCCGTGCCGGTCAGCGGACCCGTTTCAAGGCCATTGTCATCATTGGCGATTCTGAGGGTCACGTCGGTCTCGGTATCAAGACGTCGAAGGAAGTCGCAACTGCCATCCGTGCCGCGATCATCATCGCCAAGCTCAGCGTCATTCCCGTCCGTCGTGGATACTGGGGTACCAACCTTGGTCTTCCTCACTCCCTGCCCGCCAAGGAGAGTGGAAAGTGTGGCTCCGTCACCGTCCGAGTAAGTGCTGAGATATTCGACATTGCTCCGTATCAGAAGCGGACCCGATGCTAACCATTGATTTCCCCTTCAGCTTATCCCTGCCCCTCGCGGTACCGCCCTTGTCGCTTCGCCCGCTGTCAAGCGTTTCCTCCAGCTCGCCGGTATTGAGGATGCCTACACATCCTCGTCCGGTTCGACCAAGACCCTCGAGAACACGCTCAAGGCCAGCTTCGCGGCCGTCTCCAACACATACGGCTTCCTGACCCCCGATCTGTGGAAGGAGACGAAGCTCATCAGGAGCCCGCTGGAGGAGTTTGCCGACAGCCTTCGGGACGGCAAGCGGTACGCCAACTAAGCGTGGTTGGAGGGCAGAGAGAGATTGCGTGACCAGCAAGAATGGTTCGTTGGGGCGTCTGTGGATCTGTTTAATTGCATGGGCTCCGGCAATGGCATAGATTGAGGCTACTAAAACCACCAGAGTATGGCCTGAATCAAGATGAATCTTCAACATGCTTTTTGCCATTGACTTGTCTCTATTGACTCTGTGTAACCCAAATTCTTCCCTGAAGTCGATGCTCTCGCTGGTGCATTCTGGTCGACACCCTCACTCCTCTGGGCATGACGGGCAAGTGTTGCATGCCAAGGGAACCATTATTGCTCATTTCACATACCGACTTGCTAGCAAGAAAAGCAAAAAATCCGCGGTAAAAACATTTGATGCGCTCTTGACTTGCCCTCAATTTCCGGTGCCAAGTGCAAAGAGCCTGGGAACCCCCAGCTCGAGGATAGGAATCGGGATTCCGAATACTCGCATGGCCACCAAGCAACGAGTTGTAATAGTAGCAATACGACCGACTAGCCTTCAGCGCCTTCTAGTAAGGGATATATTAGACTACCTAGGTAGCTGAACCGCACGGAACTCAGCCAGACACGGAGCAATAGCAATAACAATAATACCTAGGACAGTCAGCTTCAAACCATCAAGCGGCCAGTGCAGTGCAGCCCCCGAACCCAACCCAACCAACACCCCCACCCTACTCGGGCGAACCGGGCTCCTCGTCTCTCATGTCAGGCACCCAGCCCTTCTCGCGCTCGCTCCCGCGGACGGTGATGCCATAGCCGAGCCTCTCGACCTTCGCGACAGACGCGCGCAGGACGCCCATCTTGCCGTCCCACGTCTTGTTCCTCTGCTGCGGCAGCATCTCGAAAAGGCTCCCCAGGTCCTGCATGTCCCGGACGATGGTCCGCGGCCTGCTCCCGGGGAGTCCGCCCTCGGCTGAGGAGGATGTCGCGAGCTCGCCCGTCAGCGCCGTCGTCGTTGTGGCGAAGCGCATCATCTCGCCTGATAGGTCGAATAGGCCGTAGATGTAGTCGTACTCGGTCAGCTGGACGGTTGGGGGGGGTGAGGCGTTCTGAGGGGCTGCTGTTGCTGGTGGGTCGCCGCTGGCCGCGTCTGCCTTGCTGTGGCCCTCTGCGGCTCCGCGGTGGTCGTCGTCCGCATCGGCCATGGCCTCGTCCTCGGCCGCCGCGCCTTTGCGGGCCAGGTCGTCGGTGACGGAGGTCAGTTCGTCCATGCTGACGAGGGACTGCGTCTTGAGGTAGTGCGCAAAGGACAGTGCCTCGACGAGCTCCTCGAGGCAGCGTAGGCTATACGCATAGCGGTGCCGGTTGATGCCCTGCGTCTCTGGGCCGATGATGGCGAGCAGTTTGGCAATTTCGTTGAGACGGGCATTCATCTCTTTTGCGATATCCTGAGGGATATCGCCGTCGATCTTGCGAACACTGAAGGAGCAAGCAAACTGGTTAGTTCCATGTATCTAGGAAGTAAACGCGAGGTGATGATGACTTGTATCATTGTATATTTTCACCAGTCGCTCCAAACACGCGGAAAGCCAAGCCAAGCAATGTGAGCTTACCGCTGCAAGGAGAATATTCTGCAATAAATTTATTAGCCAGGGCACCAACAAAATTCAGCATTCGCCTCACATCTTCTTGCTCAGAGCCGTGATATCCCTGGAAGCCTTGATGATGCGCTCTCGGCGATCGTGATGCTCATCCAGCTCATCCCGGAAGCGTTCGAACATCGGGGTGTAGGCGTTTCTCACTACCGGCTTCGGCGCGCCGCCTTGCTTGGGCCCATCATGGTGCCTCTTTGCATGCCCGCTGCGATCTCGTTTGAATCCAGACATATCCTTCTCACCTGTATCCTTATCCCGTCGGGCAAGTGTCGATGACGAAGCCTGCCGGGTGCGCTCTTCGCCCTTGGCGACATCCATGATTAGCAGGTCTGTGCGTTGCAGTGGTGGTGCTAACATTTAACAGGGCCAACCAAGGTTCTTCGTCATGGCTCAAGGTCCCGAGCACGGGCCACAGCGAATTTATAGCTGGCACACTGAACGACTTCAACAGCTTGATAGGTACAGAAGGAACACCAACAGCGAGACTATCAACAGCGACGGCGCTTTGGCAATACGGGGGGAAATGCCCAGGCCTGTGGGATACGAGACCAGTGCTAGATCCAACACCCCTATCTGGATTCTTCTTGGGCGGAAGCACGAAACCCAATTGGAACGAGATATCGTCGACTTCGCTCGGGATTTGGAGACGTAACGCTCACCCTCGTCCGTTTCTCAAGCCAATTGGGAATTTCCCCTAGAACTAAGCACGGCGATGGCTTCTGAATGAATCAGTCCTGTCTTGCTTGGAGTTATCACCAGACGGCTCAGTTACTGTCCCCCTACCGCGGCATCTCTCCACACACCCTCCACCCACTGCCCCATTCACCATCTGCCTCGACACTCGCCCGCGTATCGCGATGATAGTAGCATGCAAGAAAGGCAAGCTTACCTGGGTTCCACCAAACCCCGGCGTCATGTATGTGAGCCCCGGCCTCGGGCCTATAGTCTATACCCTCCCAAAAAGCCTTCCACCCTAATCCCGGGCCCCCCGGCCCCGGCATCGATCACAGAACCGTGACCAGGCGGCATAATCGCTCGCCTTGCAGCCGTGGCGTCGAAGCATTATCAGGACAGGTACATATGCCGGCCGAAAGTCCGGTGTCGTAGATTTCACGTTTCGTTGCCCAGGGGGGGATCGTCCTCCGGGCCGAAGGCGAGGCCTAAGCCTGGGGCCAAGCGGAGGGGGTGGCCCTGTGTGAGACCGGACGAAGGGATAGGTTTCGTGCGAACGGGGAATCTTCTTGGTACCTCTATCTCGGGCCTGGGGCCTGGCACCATCTGTGTGGACTGGAAGGGGACTCGAAGGGACAATTAGGAGGCGCGGGATGGCGGCGTGGTTGGAAGGCAGGTCAGTCTTTGTTAGTGCTTGACTAGATGGCCGAGGCCGGCCAGTGTCCTTCGCCTATGGATCAGTAACAGCACCATGCGACTTTTCTAGAACAAACCAGGGGAGTTGTCAGTTTGTGGCTCAACTGCAACGCCAATGCCTCACGTAGAGATCAGGGTTGAGAGGAACTTCAGACATTCTTCTCTTTCTGCCAGGAGTCCTTGTTGTTTCCCAGGAACCGGGCTAGGATCTGCCTTGAGCACGTCCATCAATCTCATCTTATACGAGGTTTACACTATGAACCAAATATCGCGGCTTGCGCGGGAGGGTAGCCTCGATTGGTTGGACCAGCGGCACTGCAGCATGAAACGGGGCCGAGGAAACGAGATAACGTGAAATGCAACCACAGACGACGAGGTCGAGTCCACCCACATCGTCCATAATTGTACTGCGTATGCAATTGCAGACAGTTACCGCCCTGCCTGTGTGTCTTTTTTACCTTCTCCCCTCTTTCGGGGACCATTTCAGGGGGGCACCACTTCACCGGTTTTCAGTCGGCGGGAAACACACTGCTGACTGAACCGCCCGTCCGAAGCGAGCAAATAAAACATAAAATAGGTATTAAAAAATAGGGCGAGAAGCAGGAAAGCGTTGTTTCCGACGCACTGATCGACACACCCCAAGACGGCGATACTACCTACCTACGAGGGAGGGGTTGGGTTGACAATTAGGGAAACCCCCCGAGATTGGAGGAGGGCGAGGCACATCGCCCATTAACTGACCCGAGCTGCTGGGAGCTGTGGCATGTGGTATGCTGTGAGAAGAAACCGCGCCCCCTTTTTGGCAATTCTCCCACATTGAGGATCATGAAAGAGCATTACTAATAGTAAGGGATGTGCCGCTGAATCCGTGTCAACACACATCGTCGCACATCAACGACGAGCTGGGAAACTCTTGAGGTGATGGGTCAACAGGTCAACATAAGTTTTGGGAAGGGGGGCACGGCGGGGGAGACCTGTCAGGTTGCGGTTGCAGCAGTTGATCCTCGACATGTGGAGTCATGGCATGTTTGGCTCGCGGATCCGTATTCTCAAAAGTCTCACCGAAGCAATTGGCAAAAAGCCGACGACGGCCCGCAGTATCCGCCCGAGTCGCGATAGGTCGAAAAAGTGTACCCAATGGAGCCTGTCTAGCTCTCGGTTACCAACCCCGGCATGTGACTTCCTTCTCGCGAAATATCGAAATAACGAAATAACGATATCCCTAGATAGACGCCCGTGATTTTGTGAGGGTCCCCTATTCTAGGTCTGTAATGTCGTGGCTAGCTTGACCTCATGCCATTGACTGTTATTGTCCGTTAGAGTTGTTGGGGAGGGGGGGGGGGGGGGTTGATCGTCCGGATAAAAGGAAGAAGTTGGGATTATATCCTGTGGTCCAAGAATATTCATCCCCTAGGTCGAGAAGCGCATCGCCGCGTGGCATCGGTGGGAAATCACCACCCTTTACGAGTCCTCCTGTGCGACCATGATTGGCTTGTGAGCCGCACGCGGGAGGAAACCGTCCAGGTGTTAGTTACATCGCCGACCTAGAATCGGACACCTTGCAGCGTCCTTGCAGTGTTAGTGTTGGTTGGCTCCCAGATGCAGCCAAGCCCACATTTTGCTGCTTTTCATTCGAGCCTTGTTGACAATCAATGTTGACGAGGTTGCGGAGTCCGGCACCTCGGCGCGTTTGGTCAAGAGGGTTTGTTATATCTGGCACCAGTCAGGTAAGCCGGGAAAATGTAATCATCTACTCGCGATCGGTGGTGCTGTCGGGTGCAGCGAATCAGATGGCGGGCGGAATCGAAGAGTCAATTAGCTTAGGGCCAAGCCTTGTCAAATTCTAGAAAAGACCTAGAAGTCCGGCAATGTGGCACCTTTTGTCGCATATACCTTTTATCGCATATATGTTAACGCGTGGATTGACCCCGCTAGAATGAATATTCATCATGGACGGGGTAAGAGTAGGATTACATCGAATCAAGAATGATCAACGAACGCACCAGGTGACAATAGCTTCCATAACTGAGTTCCATAAATGAACTTCCGTTCTGCGTCAAACATTCCGCTTGTGGAAAGCATCGGCACTTCTATGCTTACAAAGGTCTTGGATGACGGCAATGATGTGATTAAAGTCTCGGCGCGGGGCGGCGGCATGGTGGCTTTTGCTGGGCGTTTCTTGGTGTCGTTTCGGACGCAAGGGTAGTGATCAGTACCGGATTGGGGGCACAACGAGGATCAGATCGTCATGATGTCAATGGCTCGATGCAGTGCTCAATTGATCAATGATCGCAAACCTGGTTGCCAAACAACTGGTGACCAACAAAAATTGAGCTGTTAAGTCAATGAATTCCCACCTGATGGGAACGGCGTCGTTCCATCCATATATATCGAGGTTGCCATTCTGTTCAAAGTACCTACTGTACCTGCAGTATCAGTCGAGGTACTAAGGGTCGTCGTAAAGTACAAGTACATAGATATGTGCATACTGTGGGCATAGCGCACGGAGGCAAGGGAGCGGACATTAGGATACCCTGCCAAGAGTGGAAGTCGGGCCTTGCCATGTGGTTTAGAGCGCAACGGCTCTGAGCCTCCCCGGCAAATTTCCATGATTAAGTTTCTCAGATATAGGCACCTAGCTTCCATCTGTGCTTTTTCTAGGTTGTCAACGGTGTGAAATGCGGAGAATTGCTTGTTCTTTTCTTTCCCGTTTGGAAGGGGAGAAGAACCCCGATATTGCGGAAAGGGCGCCAATCGCTCCAGTGGAGACTGGCGCAATCTGGTCTGGGACAGATTAGGTACACACATGAGTCGAGGGTCAAGAGTCGAGAATCGACCCTCCCTGCCTTGGTCTGGCAAACTGAGAGAACTCAAGTTGAGAATGGTGAAATTTGAGACCAGATAGGGCGGCGGCACAACAGGAGCAAAGCATTTCATCCAAGATTGCGGGGATAAGCGTGCAAGGCCAGAGGGCGATCTTGAATGGGGCTCCGGGGCCACTTAACTTGGAAGAAACGGGTTAACTATGGAAGATGACACATGGGATGGTGCGGGCTGTATCTTTGGGATTTCGCAATCAATCTCGGCGAGTTAGAATCCTGGGGAGAAAAAGGAATCTTCCCCCCTTGTCAGCCAAATATATCCAGTGTATCCCCGGCCAGTTGGCCGCCGCAATCGCCGAGTACCTGCAAGGTACTTTTGTACCTTTTAGCTCACCTGGCAGGTCGCCAAGGGCGGACGTCCACAACGAACAAGGCTCTACTTAGCGCGTGCAAGTCGTGCAAGTCGCACCATTTCTGTCTCCTCCCTCTCAATGGGGCCATGTCGGGCGCGAATCAGCTCAGAGCTTACAGACTAATCCGCACATGCGTGAACCCTTCGTCCGGAACGTGGGGCGTGTGCTTGCTTGGCCTAGGTTCTAGCCGTTGTAGATGACGCAGCGCAAGGTTTTGAGAATGGCATTACGGGCCAGCTCCACGATGCATTAGGGTTTGTCGCCGCCTCCAGGTTTTGCACTACCCATTTCCACACTGTGCTACATTCTCCAGTATCTCACCAGATTCCCGAGACATCTCAGGTTAGATTACATGCGCAGTATACATATAGGGAGGGATGCATCGACTGGCCGTAGGACACGGAGCTTCTGAGCATGGGCAGAGTCGTCCTGCTGCTCACGCCATCCGATTGTCCCAATGTAGGTACGCAGATATGGGCTTACCCAGGGCGCATATACGCCGTACAACGTAGGGCGAGAGTTCCGTTCTCTATCCGCCTGCGTGGTCCAAAGGGACGGTGCTTTATCCGGCGGGAGGAGACTGGGACTCGGGCGGTTGGACTCGAGCAGAAAGAACGTCGGGGACAGGGACTGGGAGGGCTTGTCCCGAGCTCTTTGACGCCGTTCACGTGGCTTCCCGCTCTCCTGTCTCCTCTCTGGGTTCCTCTCCGCTCCCTCACGTCGCCTCCCCGAACCTGCGAAATGACGATGTGGACTGGCCAGAGCGGAGGGGGGTCCAATCATTTGAGCTCCCACACTCTCCGTTCCGCCGTGACAGCAGTCCCATCACTGTCCCGTCATGCTGCTGGGTACCGAGGTACCTCTACCCTGTTGCCAGGTACCTATTCCTGCATCGTTCATGTATTGAGCCAATCAATATCCCAATTTGTAAATGATGTGAAATGGACCTCCCTGCAGTCTACGGGGAAATCTCCCCACCGCCCCCGGCTTTGTACGTGGTAGTGAAGTGGGTGTTACCCATTCACCCACCCCTGTTAGTTTCCTTCCGTCCACACGGGTGAATGGTGGAGGGGAGGATGTATCTCGCGGGTTGGCTTGGAGATCCCAGCTATATATTTCTTTCCGCCCTCCGTTCTCCCCACGCACTTCGGACCGTCTTTCATCTCCTTCGTCCCCAACCGCGTCAGGTTTGCCGTTTCCTCGTTTCGCCCCTACCTCCAACCATCCAACCTACGGTTACGGGCCCGACCTCTAGCAAGGGAAAAAGAGACAACAATCGCAATGGCCACTCAAGAGTCCACCGCTCTGGGCGTCGAGAAGGCCGATGCCAATGCCACCCACACCAGCGGCTCCGCGCCCGTCAACGGCGCCACTGCCACTCAGCGCTACGACTACGGCGGCAACCCGCAGGCTCGCGCCCACCTTGGAGAAGATGCTCGGCTTCCCGCCTTCGGCGGTGAGTTCCAGCCCGGTCTCTACAAGGAGACCACGCACCGCAAGTTCGCCAACCCGGCGCCCCTCGGTCTCTGCGCTTTCGCCCTCACCACCTTCGTCCTGTCGGCCGTCAACCTCGAGGCCCGGGGTGTGACTGCTCCCAACATTGCCGTTCCCTTGGCCCTTGGCTACGGCGGCCTTGTCCAGCTGCTTGCTGGCATGTGGTATGTTGCGATCTGTCCCAAGTGGGAGCGCCTGGTGGGATAATAGACGAGTCCCTAACGAAAGCCTGATTTAGGGAAATGGCTGTGGGCAACACCTTCGGTGCCACCGCCCTGTCCTCGTACGGCGGCTTCTGGATCGCCTACGGCATTCTCCTGACTCCCAGCTGGAACATCCCAGGGACCTACGCCACGGCGGGTAAGGCGGCCGGTGACCCTCTGCAGGTGGACAGCGCTCTCGGATTCTTCCTGACCGGCTGGTTCATCTTCACGACGATCCTCCTGCTCTGCACTCTCCGGTCCACCATCATGTTCTTCCTGCTGTTCTTCACCCTCGACTTGGCATTCCTCATGCTCATGTGCGGCCACTACGCGTCCAACAACGGCAACGCCGCTATGAGCGTTTCCCTGAAGAAGGCCGGTGGTGGGTTCGGCATGCTTGCAGCGTTTTTGGCCTGGTACAACGCCTTCGCTGGTATTGCTGACACGAGGTGAGATTTGATTCCGCATTTCCGCGCCACCATGTCCTTTACTTGGCCTGCTTTCCGTTCCCCTCATTTGCGGGTCTTGGACTCTTTTGATTCGAGGCTGCTGCAAGCCACCTCCGTCAAGAGCTGCAAGCTCTTTTTTTGCCCTGTTGCCCCCCACCATCTTCGGCGGCATTTATGCGGTGCATTTCTTGTTAGGGCGCACGCTAACTTTAGCCTCTTTTCCGCAGCAACTCGTTCTTCCTCATCCCAGTCTTCCACTTCCCCTGGTCTGACAAGGGCCGTGAGGCGAGACTGGCCAAGACGGCTAGCCATATGGCCTAATCGATCAACTGCCGGACCGCGTTACTTGCATTTCCCCCCCTCACGATTACATAGTTGTGGTATCCCGCTTCATGAGCAGGCTGTCAAGTGTTTCCTTTTTTTAGCGTTACCTTCCCTACCTTAGGTAGGGCGGGTTTCGTAAAATTGGCAGCATGTTTTCGTTTTGTTTTATTCGGATGCGAAGAGGAATATTGATACCTGGGCCGGCCACTGTGCTGGAAAACAACGAGGAGAAAAGGAAAATTTCCTATGGGATGTGGTAGCTCAGGCAGAGAGACCGCAGAACGAATTTGCCCCTTTGGGGGGGTCTTAATGCAAATCAAGGAGGCCGCCGTCTTGTCGAGCCTCCGATCCACTACGTATACAAGACGCCTTATTTGGTTGATTGATGACGAAGCTGTTTGTGCCTTGCTTGGAGTTGACTCTTGAATTCCTGCACGAAACATGATGACCCGCTAGCTGTGGGGTACCTAAGAGGCTAAGACTTTTGCGGCAATGGAAGGCGGGATTCAAGGTGAGCCCACCCGAGTTCAGCTCACCTAGGTAAATGATGTTCCTCGGCATCCTTCACCGCTGCAATGGTTCCTCGAGGTCAATCCAAGGTAGGAAGGCACCAACAGCTCTGCCGAGAAACCAACTCAACCCTCAGGTGGAATCCTCGCCCCTGGTGATTTGAGGAAGATATGTTCTGTCTGCTTCCGAACATATCGTTCCACCGAGACGCAGACATCACCTGATGCTGCAATATCGAATGTTGTTGGCGTGAGTAGCACGGCAATTATCACGCCCCTTAGCTAGCGGCATATTCCCTTTTCTAGGGCTCAATTTGACCTCGGGACATTTGGCTTTCCGTCTCTTCGTTCATACTGCCGTAAAACATAGACTGCAATGTCATGACCAGCCGCCGCCGGATCTTTCTCTTTCTCCTAGTCACGGCGCTCGTCCCCATCACAGCAGTGCTATATCACCGTCTCACAAGCACACCCGCTTCCACATCACCACCACCACAGGCACCACTACCCCCCGCAACCGCCCCGGCCATGCCCCCGACCCCGCACGCCCTGTCGGGCGCCGCGGCCCAGCAGAGCCCCGTCATCGTCGTGGGCGCCGGCCTCGCCGGCCTGTGCGCCTCGCACGCCGCCCTACGCGCCGGCGCCCCCGCGGTCCGCCTGCTCGAGCGGGCCGCCCGGCCAGGCGGCAACAGCATCAAGGCGTCGTCGGGCATCAACGGGGCGCCGACGCGGTGGCAGGCAAAACAACAGCAGCAACAACGACAACAGGGACAGAAGAAGAAAGGGGTCGGTGAGGGGGAAGGGGAGAAGGACACGTACTTCTTCGCCGACACGATCCGGTCCGCCGGCTCGCGCCTGTCCGCCGCGCCGGCGGCCGCGCGCGCCGACCGCGAGGCCCTCATCGCGCGCCTAACGGGCTCGTCGGCCGCGGCGGTCGAGTTTCTCGCCGACGACGTGGGCGTCGACCTGAGCGTCGTGGCGAGGCTGGGCGGCCACAGCTTCGCGCGCACGCACCGCGGCGCCGGGAAGACGCCCCCCGGCGCCGCCATCGTGCTCGCCATGCTGGAGAGGCTGAGGGACGACCCGCGCTTCGAGCTGATGACCGGGTGCGAGGTCACGAGGCTGCTGCTGCTGCGCCCGCCGCCGCCGGAGGAGGTGGGCAGCATCGCTGGGCAGACGGCCGTCACGGGGGTCGAGTTCACTGTGAACACCACTGCCCCTCCCCAACTGGGTGCCGACGGCGATGGTGGTAGCGAGTCCGGACCCCGTACCCTCTCGGGCCCAGTCGTCTTCGCCACGGGCGGCTTCGCGGGCGACACGCACGGCCTCCTGGCTGCCCACCGGCCCGACCTGACCGGCCTACCGTCGACCAACGACGCGCGACCCGGCGCGCACGGCCTCCTGGCCTCGGCCGGCGCGCGCCTCGTCGACATGGACGCCGTGCAGATCCACCCCACGGGGTTCGTGGACCCGGCGGCCCCCGGTGCGCCCGTTAAGTTCCTCGCCGCAGAGATGCTGCGCGGCGTGGGCGGCGTGCTGCTCCGCGGGGGTAGGCGGTTCGTCGACGAGATGCAGACGAGGGAGGTCGTCAGCCGGGCCGTTATGGAGGGCCCGTTGGCGATGGGCGATGGGAATGCGGGGACGGCTGCGCTGAGGCAGTGGGATGTCCGGCTGGTGCTTGACTCCGGCGCGTGCGAGGCTGCGGGAGCGCATGTTGGGTTCTATCTTTTCAAGGGGCTGATGGAGAAGAAGCGGGTGGGGGATCTGGATGAGACGACTAGGGAGACGTTGAGGGGGTACGCAAAGGTCGTGAGAGGTGAGATGGACGATGAGTTTGGCCGGACGACTTTTGGCCATTGGACGTTGGGGACAAACGGCGAGGAAGAGGATGTAGACTCCCAAGAAGTCTGCATCGGCAGAGTAACCCCGATCACACATTTCACGATGGGAGGAGCCGCCATCAACGAGAAGGCCCAGGTTCTGGCTTCGGACTTTGGGCAGAGCTCTGGGCAGAAGCCGATTCCCGGTCTATGGGCGGCAGGGGAGATCACTGGCGGTATCCATGGCGACAACAGGCTGGGGGGTTCATCCCTGCTCGAGTGCGTGGTATATGGTCTGATAGCTGGCGAGGAGGCGGCGAAGTCATTGTCTAAGAAATGACTCAAGGGACATATCGCCGTGGCATTCCGGTGACTGGTAGAAGTTTGTCTGTTTGTAGATTTTGGAAGCATTAAATATAGCTAAACCACCCAAAAAGAAGGGCAACCCAGGACTCTGGCATGCTTGAGAACGGGGATTTCCAACATCTGTATCCAACCAGGCTGTATGGTTAACTCCCATTGACAGGATTCCCAGTCTCCGATCGACGGATTTACAATGCTTCTCGTCCTGCTATGCCAAACGACAGCACAAAGAACCGCCCTTGGTTAGACTCCGTTTTAATCTGGAGCACTGGCTCGTTGAACCTATTATTTCTTACGTCCGTTTGATTCATGGCCTACTAACCACTTACACTGGGCCGTCGAGGACGTCTTCAACACCTTTTAATCAGGGGTAAGTTTGTGTTCAGCTATATCGCTACTATTACGACGCGTTCCTCTGTGGCCTTGCGAATACTTGAAACCTCGATACTCTGAAACCCTACCAATAGTACGTTAAATTACGTAGCAAGTAGCAATGGCTCATCTAGGCTATCTGACAAAAGACCAAGGCCCTGCTTATCCTCCCTCGAGGATTCTGAACTATCAACCTAACACGACCGTTACTTTCCCAGAAAGGAAACCTGCGTGCCATCTCGCAAGGAAACATCCGGTTAATAGCATTTGCAAAAGCTTTTTTAATGAGAAGAAGCGTGGGGATTAGAAGAATAAAGACAACACAACAATGGGTGGGATTTGGTTGCCGGTTAACTTGGAGGAGAATCCACATGGCAGCGTCCATCAAATTTACTTCATGGACCCCAGACCCCATGCTCGCAGACCAATTCACGTTATTACCACTAGGTATTCAAACGTGGCGCCAATCTATAATTACATGCCTCATTGGCTGCTAAGGTAGGTAGTTGAGCACCTAGTCTACAGGTTGAAAAAAAAGGGGCAATACAAAAATAAACCGTCAAAGAATTAGAGGTTTATGATTTCCGATTGCTCTTGCCCGCTACCACAATCGTACTGACTACCTACCTACCTTGCCATTGCCCTGGCATGTCGACAGGTAGCATGGTGTATGGAAGGAAGATGCTGGGATAGATACCTCAATGAAGGATTGCTGCCTTTTCGCCTTAATGGCCTCTGCGATCTGCTCCATACCGCCTCAGGAGACTTCGCCATAAATCGAGAAGATGTACTTCATAGAGCATGCGGGAGGCATTGGTCCACCGTTCTGGTAGTATGCTTTACCGCCTCGATGTCCTTTAGGAAGCGAGGGCTCATCACTTTCATTTGGTGCAGGTTGTTAATTCGAATCTCTTTTTCGTCTTGGGGATCCATGCTGATAACATGGGGGGGTATTGATGATTGGATCATACTATCAAAGATTTAGATGGAATGAGAATGAGAATAGCAACCTCAAGTGTATGTCTTGGGGCATCTCGAGGTTGAGGTTCGTAGTGGAGACGTTGCATTTATCGGCACGCGGGGCGTGTGTAGATAAACACACGTTGTTTGGGAGATTAGGTATTCGACAAGCGGTCATCAAAATCTCGAGAAAAAAACCGAACCGACGAGGGAATACGTCGGAGACGATTTCAGCCGTTCCAAGTGGTACGGTTGACCTAGGTGGGGGCCTATAATTGAATTGATCGGGACTTGAGTGACGCATGTGGAAGTTGAACAGGCAGAGGAGGAAGAACCCTGTGCTTGTTGCCCATAGCGGTTGCATCCGCATTATCATCCGCCGTCCACCAGGTACCCATCCATCATGGCCCGGCCCAAATCTTCCCCGGCCGAGAAACCTCGACCCCGGGGGCCGCCCTCCTCGCTCATCGCCTCTTTTTTCTCCAACCCATCGCCCCTCTACATCTCAGCCACCCTCCTGCGCGTCGCCCTCCTCCTCTACGGCCTCTGGCAGGACGCCCACTCGCCCATAAAGTACACCGACATCGACTACAACGTCTTCACCGATGCGGCCCGCTTCGTGTCGCGGGGCCGCTCGCCCTACGACCGTGAGACCTACCGCTACACGCCGCTCCTCGCGTGGATGCTGCTGCCAACGGCCTGGACCACGGGGTCGCGCCTCGGCGACGCCGCATGCTTCGCCTTCGGCAAGGTCGTCTTCGCCGCCGCCGACCTGGTCGCCGGCTGGTTGATCGAGCGGGTCTTGACGATGCGGGCGGGGCCGTCTGGGGTTGCCGGCCGAGGCGGCATGCA
Source organism: Phialemonium atrogriseum (assembly GCF_030411735.1). Taxonomy (NCBI): domain Eukaryota; kingdom Fungi; phylum Ascomycota; class Sordariomycetes; order Cephalothecales; family Cephalothecaceae; genus Phialemonium; species Phialemonium atrogriseum. The sequence continues at coordinate 7,754 of NW_026848184.1, read as the reverse complement.
CCCCGCCATGGCGAGGAGGTTCGCGGCTGTGTGGCTGCTCAACCCCATGGTCGCGACGATCAGCACGAGGGGCAGCTCCGAGGGCTTGCTCGGAGTCCTGGTGGTTGCTCTATTGTGGGCTGTTCTCTCTCGGAGGATTACCTTGGCAGGACTCATTCTGGGCTTTGGAGTGCATTTCAAGATCTACCCTTTTATCTACGCTCCGGCTATAGTCTGGTGGATGGATGACGAGAAGCTGGGAAGCCGCTCGCCGGCGAAGAAGGCAACAAAACGAAACGAGATCAAGACCAAGGATGGAAGGGCAACTGCCCCCTCGACGATGACTCAACTCATGGCATTCCTGACTCCGGCAAGGATCCAGCTCGCTGTGGCCAGCTTGGGCACCTTCTTGGGGCTCAACATTCTCATGTTTTCACTGTAAGTGCTGCTCATAGCACCTCCCCCGGATACTCCCAACTAATACCAACCCACCCCCCTAGCTACGGAACCCCCTTCGTGACGCACACCTACCTCCACCACGTCACGCGCATCGATCACCGACACAACTTCAGTCCCTACAACACGCAGCTCTACCTGACCTCGGCCTTCCCGTCGTCGTCCCCGCTGCGCCTCGAATCTCTGGCCTTCATCCCGCAACTCCTGCTCTCTTGCGTGCTCATCCCGCTGGCCACGGCCAAGAAGGACCTGCCGGCCTCGATGCTCGCTCAGACCTTCGCCTTTGTCACCTTCAACAAGGTGTGCACCAGCCAGGTACGGGTTATCTTGCTTCCCCCTTCCCCCTCCCCTCCTACCTTGCCCCCCCTTCCCCTCTCCTCTTTTCCCAAACACAAGAAGAGGGAGAAATAACCACCACCACCGCCCTCCCCATCCGTCCCAACACGCTAACAGCCCACTAACCCCCTTCCCCCAAAAAAACAGTATTTCCTCTGGTACATGGTCTTCCTCCCGCTGTACCTCCCCGGCTCCTCCTTCCTGCGCGGCCGCGCCCTCGGCCCTGCCGCGCTGGCCCTCTGGGTCGTGGGCCAGGGCCTGTGGCTGCAGCAGGGGTTCGGGCTCGAGTTCCTTGGCCGGAGCACCTTCCTGCCGGGCCTGTGGCTGTCCTCGCTGGCCTTCTTCCTGGTCAACTGCTGGGTGCTCGGGGTCATCGTCGGGGATGTCGTGCGCAGGGTGTGACGAGGACGGTGCTGGAGTGCTGGTGGTGGTGGTGGGGTGAGGGGAGAGGATGGAGAAAAAGGGGGAATGGAGTTGTCATGTGTCACTTGGTAACGGTGGCGTCTAGTCGGTTAGAATTCAATGGCGAGTTCATTGGACCTCTTGATAACATTCCTCGTGGCTGCCTGTCTGCCTCCGTAATTCTCCACGAACCTTGCAGTTTCTCGTCTAGAAAACATATAACATATCCTAAAACAACGGCGACAGACCTTATCGTTTGCGCCAGTTACCAGGCATGGCTGATATGCCTCCTTTCCACCAGCCAAAGCAAATACGGTTATGCACATTTTGTTCCTGATTCCCACGCCCCTTAGAAATGGGGGCCCCTTTACCCGAATTCTGGTAACAACAGCAGAAAAAATAAGAAAAAAAGGAGGGAGCCATGACCCGTGACGCCTTTGTTCTATGACAATTCCCCGTGAGCGGCCTCCATTTACCGGCCCTCCGTCTTCCCCACCAACGCCATGCTAGATGCCATCCACCTCTTCCTAACAGAAAAAATAATCAGCGCGTACCGGGCATCATGTTTTCGACAGTCTTCTCTTTGAGCCTTGTGCTCAACTGCCCCAGTTGCCGGACCCGTTACGTCATCAAGTGATGGCGATGCCCCCGCTCAGGATGGCGTAGTTCGATAACTTCAGAGAGAGGACCCTTGATTTGGAGAACTCATGGTTGATGGTGACCCGGCCGTCCTTGTTGTAGCTGATCCCACCGAACGACTCGGCTAGCTCCTCGAAGCGGACTGCAGGCCGGACATGGTTGAGCGCGGCGACGATCTCGTCGCTCCATACACCTGAGCACCAGCCGTTGCGGAGTAGGAAGTACGGATTCAGAGCTTGGGCGGGGGAGTCTAGCGGAGGGGAAGAGGTTAGCATGGAAGAGGTGCCAAAAAGGGCTAGGGTGCGGCGTGGTGGGCTGGGATAAACATACCGAGATCCACAAAGCGGATCCTCAGGTACTCGACCGCCTTCAGGTTCCCCAACGACCGAATCCCCGCAAGAACCAAGTTCTCGAAAGCCCTGATGAAGTTCATGTCTGTGATTCCTGAGCCGGATTCGTTCCAGTGGCTGACGTGGCGACAGCAGTTCTTCACCGTCAGATCGATGGACTTCAGCCGCGTAGTCCGGGGGTCCACCAGCAACGATGCGCGGTCGAAGAAGGTTCTACACACCCTCCCCGTGTACGAGATGTGCTCCAGCGCGGGCACCGCCTCGGCGAGTTTCATGCAGAAGTGAACATTATTCATGACTCTGAGGAAATACGGCGGGAAGCTGGTCTCGCGGCGATAGTCACCTTCGATACAGATGTTAAGGTTCGTTATGGTTCGCGGGAGCTTGGGCAGGATCGTCGCCATGGTTAGGTAGCTCTTAGCTTTGGGTTTGCCGTACGAGCCCTGCCAATTTTGAAGGTTCGGTAGTGCCGACGTGATGGTCTTGAAGTCCTCATCACTCCTGATCAGATTCCACTGTCCCTTGCATATCAGAGTCCGGACCGAGTTGATCTTTGGCATGGACTTGACCCGCGAGTCGTTTACCCGTATCCAGTGCTTGACCTCGGGCGCCTTCTTCCTCTCCCCTCCCTCTAATGTTAGTATGCAAACCTCGGGGAAGGTCGAGCTAATGAAGTAAAACGCTTCGTCCAGGGAGCAGTTGTCCTCCGGCAAGACGTATGAGGCGTTCGTAAGGCCATCTACGGTGACGGTGGGGAGAGTGTTTGCAGATGCCAATGCGAGCGGGGTGTACTTGGGTTGGAAAACGGGGAACCAGACTTCGATGTGCTTGACGTAGGAACGGAGGCGCGGGTGTTCGGTGAAGTGGGTAAAGGACTCGTTGATCGACTCTACAGCCGCCTTGAGTTTGATGTGGCGGTATAGACGCTGTTGGACCAAGACCCTCCACGTGGGGCTGACCCGGGACAATTCAGATAGTTCTTTTCTACGTGGGTGTCTTAAGCCGGTCCCCCACCGCATGGCCGGGTTTTTTGACGCCGTCGATACTCGGACGCCGAATAGATGGTCGAGAATGCATTCGTGGATCTCGGGAGGCAGGTCGTTGAAATTCGTCTCAGCCAGCTCGGTGGAGGGCGGGATGACGGGGTGGGCCGACGCCTCGGGCTCGTCCAGGTCCACCTGGTCATCGGCTGGGCAGCCGACACAGAGTATATCGGCATTTCGGTGTTCGGGCTGCGGGAACGGAGTACTGCTCGGCCGAGTTGGTGGGACGAAATCCTGCATCCGAGCTTGATCAAGAGGGGGACTTGAAGGGCCCGGAGATACCGGATTCGAGGCCGTGGTCATAATGGCTGCCAGCTCGATGGCTGCCTTCCCCTCGTCTTCGAGGATTGGAGGGGCCATCTCTGCCCTCGGGAGCCGCGTTTCAATCGATAAGGGCTTGGGCTGGCCCTCATCGAGAAACATGGGCGCATCGGGAAGCGACATTGGGATTTCGGGGGCTATTTAATCGGGCGGATCGAAAGGCATCGCAGGGAGTTTCGAAGGCTTCCGGAGTCGGCGGGGAGGGTTGGTCGGAAAGAGGGACTCGACTCGTGCAGGGAGTTGAGAGACGCTGCCGAGTACGGATACAGAATATGCTCTATGAAAACGAGTGGCCCAAAGCGGAGGGAAAGTTATATCGCTCAGTGGATGTGCGGATGTTTTGTCCTGCGGGAAGTCTTGGGTCGCGTGAGACGTGGCCGACGGGGTTTGGGCAGCGCAGTTTGGGCAGCGCTGTTTGACGGGTATGGAGGATGCCGGAGGAGCCTTGTCTCTGATTGGAGATCTACTTAGTGAGAAGATATTCGAAGCTGTGTTGCATCGAGGCCGGAGTTGGTGGTGAAAATGGAAAATGAGTTTGCATCGAAGGCTACAGAATTCGCTTGTTGGGTGGGAACGGGAGAGGGGAAGGCGGACCTGGAAAAGCAGGCCACACAGGTACGTAGGTGCAAGCCAGTCATCCCGATACTCTCCTCAAGCATCTGGAATTTTTAGTGAGGGACACTTTTGAGACACGATGTGCACAGCCGCCTACCGCGTAAATTGGCTTGAGCAGTCGGGCAAATGTGCAGGGACCAGTATGAGGCACGTGGACCTGTCTCAGCCACCACCACCCCACCACTGATCCATGGAACTCAAGATCATTGATATCCACCAGCCACACGTCTTCCCAGCTCACAATTACGATTACATGCATGATAATCGACGACTTGTAGACCTGCCTTATCGAGTGAACGAACCATAGATCCAAGATAGATCTTATCTTTGAGTCGCTGTCGTTCTGACGACAGAGCCTCGAGTCAAGACCGCCACGACCCAATACTTGATGAAGCAAGAAGGATATTTTATCAGTGAGCTGTTAGTGGCAAGAAAACAGGCAGAGGCAAGATCGAACGAGATTACGGGGCCATCCAAAGTCTAAAGAGGCTCAGCTTTCGCGGCATCACCGATATACGCGGGATAGACTTTCTTCTGACTCGGTCTTTACTGCTCAGCAAAAAGTCAATCTTTATGGAGTGAGTAGGTACCTAGACGGGATCCGAGTCAGTACGCAGTTGGGAACAAGTTTATATCAGCAAACCTAGTAAATAAACCCCGTTTTGTGGCCTCGTTCGCCTCGTTCTTTTCGCAAACACAGGTCCATGACTTGGAGAGGATCACCATGCTAGACTCCATGTACCCAGCACTTCTCCAATTGATTGAGACCGTGAGGCAAACGGAAGTGGGCAAATAGGCGATTTAATTGCCGGCCAATTGCTCATTCCTCATTCCTCCATATCGGCTCGGCCTGCACAGTTTGTTGCCTAGGCAGGGGAAAGGAAAGGTAACACAAGGGTGATCTCCGAGTCGATCCGCCGTATGTTGCAACCGCCGTCCATGTTCCTTGGCTGCGCGACTTGTAATACAGACCCTGTATGATGAGATGGTTATGTAGTAGCCGTTCGAAATTGTGTTCTTTTCCCAGCAAGCGCCAAACTTCCCAAATTGACAGCCAAGGAAGGGGAGGAGACGGGTTCCTGTGGGTTCGGTTTCAGCATGTTGTCTACTTTGCCCCGCCAGCCAATCCCAGGGAGCTGCAACAGAGCGGCCCCTTGCACCTCCAACAAACGAGGGCCAGGCCATCGTGCAATCGTGTGATTTGACCTGCACGAGGGAAAATCCCCGACCTCGTACCCTTGGAAATCCCCGCGAGGACCTGCGACTATTTATGTACATGCGTAGGGAGTCGTCAGCAGTTTCACGGCGGCCAGCAGCGTGTCTGTGTCCCGGAGAGGATTGTGGATTGTAACACCGCCCAGCTCAGCCCTGCGGGAACTGTCAGGAGCCACGCCTGGAATAACCAAGCTTCTGCATAATACCTATTTATCGCACGTATGTGGTACATCACATAATTAGGGAGGGAGGGGAGAAGTAGGAGGAAGGGTGGTTGTCCCATGATCAGGGCTGAAGGTTGAGATTGAGATTGAGATTGAGATTGAGCCGCAGATAGCTAGCTTCCTACCTGGCTGGCTTTCCTGGTTGATTGCAGGACAATGCAGCTGGCTACTGCGAACCATACAAGGCAGCTTAGTCCAATCTATCCAAGGCTAGGGGTAGGTAGGTAGGTAGGATTCCATCTCGATGGTACCTTCCGAGAAAGCTGAGCCCCGCACCTTGCATGAGGCTCCCCCCCCCCTGAAGATTGATCACCCCTTCCAGTCGCGCTACTCTGCTTCCCGTGTCGGACAGGCAGGAAACAGAGCCAGAAGATCTGTCATGCCTTCTTTATGCCGATGGGTAAACTCACGTGCTCCGCTACCTAGGAGGCGGCCCGCCAGAGAGGACGACTAACGGACCGGCAATATCGCGTCCCAAGCATGGTGACGGGACAAGGTCACTCAACCTCGAGCTTCCAGAGAGCTCCGAGAAGCAGGTACTTCTCTCACTCTCTCACACCGCAGCGTTTGAGGTTTAGTTTGCCTGCCCAGTAAATGTTCTCCCGTTTCGCCAACGAGCCTCCAGCCACTCCACTAACCACTAACATGACTAGGTAAGCGTTGGCGTTTGACTTGGCGTCCATCAACGACGACCTCGATTCCCTGCCTCTGCTCCACTCGTCGGGTCTCTACCCCCTTCCACTAACTCGCCCCCAGGGGTCCAGTACCACGTCAATATCGGAGGATCCTCCCTGGCGACGCTCAACATGACCGTCACCCGGGCGTTAATGCCGTAGGTACCTTTCCTTCCGCGCTGTTGGTCAAAGGCCAGTGGTCTCTTAAATAGCAGGCCGCCGCCTCACATCATGCTGATCCTATCAACTAGTGCTGACTTCCCTTCTTGTATTCTTGGCTTGCTCGGGTTGGGCACAGCAGTCAAAATATCGTCTTTTGCTTCTTGGTTCCTGGGTTGCTGTGCAGGCCGTTGGTTCATGCAGTTTGCTGTGGTATAACTATCTATTCGTTACTCTCCTTCCCTCAGTCCCGACTCGTTGCTGTCGAGCCCCTCGTTGAGCCAGCTCGGGCATTTCTATTCTACTTCTCTCTCTCTCTATTTCACCTTTGGGGCTAGCTCCTTGACGACTCTCATTCTTTCTCAACAATATCCACCACCATGGCGAACAGATTACTATCAGTCGCCGTCACCTTCCTCACCTTCCTCCTCCTCGTCTTCGCTGCCCCGAACCCCAGGAAAAGTGGCACCTATCTCGGTCTGCCCGTGTCCAACCCCAACGCCAAAGATGTAATCCCAGACAGGTACATCGTCGTGTACAACAGCTCGTTCGGGGACGACAAGATCAACACGCACCAGTCCAACATCATGACCAAGATCGCGAAGCGGAACATTGGCAAGCGCAGCCTGGACGGCCGCTCCCTGTCCACCAAGGTCAACACTTTCCAGATGGGCAAGTGGCGTGCCATGGCCCTCGAGGCCGACTCGCGCATGCTGGGCGAGATCTTCGCCGCCGACGAGGTCTCGTATATCGAGCAGGACGCGCGGATCAGCATTAATGCCATCGCGAGCCAAAGCGACGCCCCGAGCGGCCTCGTCCGCCTCAGCCACGCTAGGACGGGCTCGTCGACCTACCTCTTCGACACCAGCGCGGGTGAGGGCATCACCGCCTTCATCGTTGACACGGGCATTCTGGTCACCCACTCCGAGTTCCAGGGACGGGCCACCTTTGCGGCGAACTTTGTAAACAACGTGGTATGTCTCCCTGTGACCTGGTCCTGAACCTTTGGGAGGGGGGCCTTATGCATGCTCTTTAACCAAGTCTGCGTGCTGATCATGTTTCTGCCATCTTTTTCAGGACACGGATGAAAACGGCCACGGTAGCCACGTTGCGGGAACAATTGGCGGTAGGACCTTTGGCGTTGCTAAGAGGGTTAACCTCGTCGCGGTAAAGGTCCTCGACGCCGACGGTTCCGGCACCAACTCGGGCGTTATCGCGGGCATGAACTTTGGTAAGCCTAGGACTTGGGGGGGGGGGGGGGGGGGGGGGGGGGGGGGGGGGGGGGGGGGGGGGGGGGGGGGGGGGGGGGGGGGGGGGGCGGGGGGGGGGGGGGGGGGGGGG